>NC_061499.1:724681-1024681 GCF_022539355.2 Hippoglossus stenolepis
GCGCACTGGAAATCACACTTAGCGTGAAAATCTGTGTGTGAATATGCTTCTTCTTTTCTTCCCGCCCCTGGATGTCTCGGCTTGTTCTTATCTGGATCCACTCGGGATTATTTTTCATGTATATTCTCTTTTATTTCACACATAACTTTATTACCACTTTGAAGAAGATCCCTGTGAATCTCCCAGTGTTCGTATTTCACACATGTTCTGCATCCTATTTCATCCTGGATTGGTTGTAATGGATTTAAGATGTAAAAACGCAGGGCAGCTCTGAAGTGTGTCTGTGTGTGTCTGGTGTGTGTGTGTGTGTGTGAAGGGTGCAATATTGACTTTTTGCTGTCATCCCTGCTATCAGGTTCAAACACACACACACATATATACTCATTCATCTGCTGTTACACACACACACGCACAAATGTATGTATACGCTTAGCAGCACATACATGCAACCAGACCATATCATGCAAGAACGCACGGAAAGTACACACACACACACACACACACACACACACACACACACACACACACACACACACACACACACACACACACACACAGTTCTTATGCTCAGAGAGGCCCAAACAGCTTAGCTTAGCACAAATGCAGCATCAAGGCTTGAGGTAATGCCAATGACATGGATGGAGCTTTCCAGCCCATGCAGCCCAGAGTGTGTGTGTGTGTGTGTGTGTGTGTGTGTGTGTGTGTGTGTGTGTGTGTGTGTGTGTGTGTGTGTGTGTGTGTGTGTGTGTGTGTGTGTGTCCATTGAAGACATGGGGGGAGATGAGAGCCTTAAAAACTGAGAGGATCAGACCCAGCTCTTCTGGACACCATGGAATATGATCAAGAGGAGAGAGAAAGTGTGAGTGTGTGTGTGATGTGTGTGTGTGTGTGTGTGTGTGTTTGTGTGTGTGTGTGTGTGAGTGTGTGTGTGTGTGTGTGTGTAGAATAATAGTAATAATACAGGAGCTGCAAAAATACCACAGACATAAGAGGAAGGTGATTTAAACACCATCCTTCACAAAGTACCACTGTGCTGAAAAAGCATCTCACACGACTTCACCACTAATACTTGAATTTAACACACTTCATATCGAACCTTTTCAGACAAACAACCAAAAGTCTTTGTCCCAGACACACAAACACAAACACAGGCTGGACTTCCTCTAGTTGTGAGGACATTGTATTCACTAACTAAAGATGTTTTCAGAAATTAACTCTGTAAAATGTCTGTAAAATTGGGTCTGGACATTTTCTGGAGTTTGTGAAGAACGCAGCAGGATATTGTCCGGGTCCGACTCGTTCACAACAACAGGATAACGTGGGGGAACGTTCAAGTGAGGGGGAGGAGCCTGTACAGCAGCAGGAGGCCGGACATGACTTATCATTTTGCTTTTTTAACAGCACATCGACACCAGCATCAGCCCTCATCACCAAAAGCTCTGGAATATCTTCATCAGCGTCTTCCACACGTATGACTCTTCTTCTTCACATTTGTATTCTTCCAGCTCGGCGTCTGTTGCGTGTTAGAAACGTCTGTTGCAGCAACTGACTCGGATGTTTGCGTTTTCACACACAGCCTCTTCAGTGCAGGTCTGGAAGCAGCTTGAATGTGTAACGCTGAGCTGATCCGTACCTCAAATACTGACCTTGAAACAAAGTCTTAACCCTCAACCAGCCCTGAGCAGACAAAACCAGAACATCCCCATTACAACGGTTTGTCCACAAAACCATTAAAAGATGCACACACACACACACACACACACACACACACACACACACACACACACACACACACACACACACACACACACACACACACACACACACACACACACACACACACACACGGGTTAATGCTCGGCCTGCGTGGTGTTCGTGCAGAGAAATAGAGACAGACACACAGAGTGTGTGTGGGCAGATTTAGAAGCTGGGATCAATGAGAAATGTAGAAATCAATGCACTTAGCGCCGGGAAATCAATGGGGCCTAATCGGGATGCCAATGGCACAAGTCAAAACAATTAAGAAGGAAGAAAAATGTTTAACAACCCCCCAGTCCGACCCCCACCCCAATGCTTACACAGAGGCTGCGGAGCGATGGAAGGAGCACAGGGAAGAGAGAGAGAGAGAGAGAGAGAGAGAGGGAGGGAGGAAATAAAACGAGGGATGTTGGAATTGTCGATCGTTGGCTGAGGCAGAATTAAATGTACCTTGTAAGGGGCCTGGAAAGTTGCCGGTTTGAATCCAGGTCTTCAGCTCATATCGCTCCTCTGTGAGATAAGTTGTTTATCAACGACCTCAACGATATAAAGGCGGAGTCAGCAGATGCTGAAACACGAGAACGTTAAAGTCAAGCTGATCTGTTCCAGATGCTAAATACTCCAGATGTTTCTGTCTCAAGTCGTTTCCTCTGGTTCTTCCCCTGGGGACACCGAGGCATTTTCAATCGACTGTAAATAAAGATGGACGACGTGACAGCTCCCCAAAGTGAAGCCACGTTATCTTGATCGCCTCCTGGTGGCTTGTTTCAGTATAGGTGATAAAGTTTTATACCCTCGGTTCAACGTGAGACTTTCCTCCTCACAAACAGAAGCAGCTTGGGTCTTGAATTCCAAATAATTGACAATAAATTCAAATAAGGTTTAATTCTCTCCTCTGTGGAATATGACACCATCTGAATCCAGAGGTTGTCGCTGGGAAAGAATGACAGCTACACTTTCCATGTCGACAGAGGGTGAACGTTTCCGGGTGGTGCATCACTTGAATAAAGTGGTGGAGACGAGAGGAAGTGGAAGTCGGAGTGAAGATGGAGACAGGGAGGCGAGAGGAGACGGGGTTTTTTTTGTTTGTTAGACGCCTCCTGCAAGTCGTAAAATCTGCCAATAAAAACACGTGTCTGTAAAAAGGTGAGTGATGGAGACGACACGACAGCAACGCACCCGACGGCCCAGTCGGAAAGAGAGGAGGCAGCGAGAGGAGAGCCCCACGGACACAGGCCATCTGGAGGTCTGGCCACGCTGCGTGTCGTAGGACTGCGTCAGGGTTAGGTGTGTGTGTGTGTGTCTGTGTGTGTGTGTGTTATAGGGAGATGGTGGTGGGGTTGATCTGGGGCCAATCAATAGCAGCAGGCTCTCCTACGACCCCCCGAGTTCCTCCCGGCTCGGCCGGCGGGCTGGAAATCAATGGGCCGGGCCAATAACTCAAGATGGTGTGTGGATTAGTGAACTGTCAACTAATCAGAGAGTTAGTGAATCCGACACCGCAGCTATTAACCTATCGATATGACACTTGGCTCTGACACACACATGGATATATACGTATTGATGAACACACACACGCACACATGGAAACACAGTCAAATGCCTGAAGTGTGGCTCGCACGCCGCGGACAGTTGTGTGTTACATACATGCACGTTGACTCGTTGTGGTACAGTAGATGGAGTTTGTGTTGATTATCGTACGTTGTGTTTTATTGATTTATTATTGGGTTTTACTTATGTTTCATACTTGGTTATTTATTTGGATAGTGAATACTTGTGTGTGAGTCACTCTGACACATGTGAAACCACTGGAAGCAAAGAATTGTGGAATTATTAATACGACTTGATCGTCCACACACACACACACACACACACACACACACACACAGACACACAAGTGGTGACATTTTAAATCAACGCGTAAAAATCTGGGAAAATACTTTACTTTGACCTCCCTAATTATTTTAACACGTACGACCAGTATAGCACATCTTATAGAGGTTAAGTATGTTATAACAATTATAACAGATAATCTATATTAACACTTAATTATAGTTTGTTATAGATGTTATTAAATGGTTATTAATTCACTGTACATTTCAAACAAAATATATTTAATAGAGAGTAAATTAAATTGCAAATTGCATCAACAGGAAAAATACTAAAAGCTTCATTCATTTGTACTTAAAGATGTGAAACTCTTAAATCTGTATTATTTTTATATGTATATAATAATCAGAAACCCCGCCCTGGAATAAAACACAACTTCGAATACATCTGAGGACACGAGAACATACTGATCCCTATTCAGAAGTCACAGCTCATTTAAGGATCATTTCAAACAGCCATCATTCACTTTTACTACGCTGCGTTGACCCCTGACCTCCGCGCCGCTAATGGCCGTGGAGCTCGGTGAACCAGATATTTTCAATGTATTCCATTGTTACCGGCTTTGTACGTCTCCATATATCAACTGTTTCCCAATGAATTTATATTAGAGCTAAAGTTGATGGTAAAATCCATTTGTTTGAGCGTCAAAGTGAAGCTGTGCCCTCGTACGGCGCCGCTGCACCTTGTGTCTTTACCTCTCGGGACCTTTTTCTGACAAACTGTTTGATGCACCGCGCATTTAAGTCCCGAACATTTGTGTCAGCTTTAAAAAAGGTGAGTAATCTCTGCATAGAAGAAGCAGGGTAAGCTGAGTTTACGTGGCTTTACGCTGCACTACATCCCTGCTTTTATCCACAATTCATTTCGCCGGCTCCTCTGTGCTTCTTTAGCATGCAGGCCCCTCTGATCTTTTCATATTCTCGTGTTCCTCTAGTATGGAACTACCGGCTTATACTGTGTCAAGGGTGCTGGTTCATTTTACATTATTCACTTCTATTCTTCTGTCCTCTTCTACTTTTTTTTTTTTTTACCCGGGGAGCAAAAGGAGATTATTTTGGGGGGTAATTCCATTGAAACCGCTCTGAAATAACTTGACTTGGCATGTGCCTATACAAGGCTGCACAAAGGGCTGCAGGAATACTATTCAGTAATGGGGTAAAGCACGGGAAGAGCTGGACAAAAAGGCTTGTGTGTGTGTGTGTGTGTGTGTGTGTGTGTGTGTGTGTGTGTGTGTGTGTGTGTGTGTCTGTCTGTGTGTGTGACGGAAATGAGGGAGAAGAGAGAGAACGAAATCACCTGAGAGAAAAATAAGACAGCTAGGGGGCAGGAAACAAAAGGATGAATGAGCAGCAGAGAAACTAGTGGAAAATAATAAAGTGTTCAGAAGAGAAGCAAAGGGGGGGGCGACACCAGTTACACGTTTTCATTTCATTCCGAAACTCACGACATTTACACAGAAAATAACTACAACTAATTTGATTATTCATAATCTTCTCACAATAAGTTTTTGGGGGCAACTTGAGATTCGGGGGATTTATCCAATCGACGCATTTTTTACGGAGACGTGTGTAAAAGTGTAGTGAAATAATAGGATGTTATTTAATATTTCAGAAGATTGAAGGACAATAAAACAGATGATAAAATGCAAAGAGAGGAAAAATCAAAACAAAAGAACGAGAGGAGAAATAAACCAGGAATCAGAGAAGGTGAAGAAGAAATGGCGGCGGAGGTGGGGGTGGGGGCGGCGGGCGCGAAACTCGTCCGCACTGTTGTCTAATGATAAGAGCTGCAGAGAGAAAGAAAGGGGGCTAAAAGAGGAGGAATGGAGGCAGGTTACAGTGTTAAAGTCGCCGATAGAATTGGTAAGGATGGGAGGGTGGAGAGGGAGGGATGGAGCGAGGGAGCGAGGGAGCGAGGGAGGGATGGAGCGAGGGAGGGATGGAGGGGTGGGTTCACGGGTCTCCCACACACACACTCCGGATTAGGAAACATATGCAGTGGAGCAGCGAGGGATTAGGGGGTGAACGAGGGCTGGAAGGAGGAAAAGAATGTTTTTTGGGGAGGAGAGGAGGGGTCGTCGGGGAGGGAGGGAAACACAAGTGCTCGGCCAGGCGTATTTCCACCTCGCTTTCATCCTCCATCCCCTCCTCCTCCTCTTCCTCCTCCTCCTCCTCCCCACTACTCACCTTCGTCTTTGAAGCTGTGGGATGACGAGACCGGTGTGAAAGGAGACGCAGGAGGAGGCCGCTCGCCGGCACCGACTCTCCGGCTGAAGCTATTTGCTGCAAACAGAAGATGCACATGGAAAATAAATACATGTTAGAATAAGTAAAAACCTTATATATATATATAAATATGCTAAAATTAACAATACAATAATAGTAATTTAAGAATTTACTTGTATTCGGGTAAATGACATTGAAAGGAAAGAAGGTTTATGATGAGATCAGACTTACAAAAACACATCTGGATGGAAACAGCTGGATCTCAAAGAATATCGCTTTCAGACAAACGTGTAGAAAATAATTTGAAACTCTATGATGTGAAGATTCTCGATGCATTAATTTCTTACAAAATAAAGTTAATAAACTCAAACGTGCATCATGTTATCAAAGGCTACCGCACGTCTCACCGTTCTAAAATACAAACACTGAACAAATCTATCAAAGCTACTGAGCTTTAATCTGAACTTCACTTTATATTAATCACAATAGTTGAGTTACGCACTGAAACACAGGGAATCAGCTTTGATGATAATATCCACAGAAATATATCTTTAAAACAGCTCCTTCTTAATATTACAATTTTGTCCATTATGCCCAAAATAAAATGCCCCTTTTACGGTGAATAATTTATTGCACGAGTAGAAGAAGTTGCTGCGTGAGGACGTCCACTTTAATGTAGGTGACCTTTAGATTTAAAGGTCTGTAAGCCTGTGTGTGTGTGTGTGTGTGTGTGTGTGTGTGTGTGTGTGTGTGTGTGTGTGTGTGTGTGTGTGTGTGGTCACAAAGTCAAGGTCAGGTGATAATTCGTGGGGATGGAGGGACGGTGGAGCAGAAGGAGAGAGAGAAGACAAGAGAGGAATGAAACGACGATAAACCTGCAGCGACACACAGATCTCACTTTTTCTCCTTTTATCCAGTTGTTGTCTTTTGTTCAAATCTTTTGCTTTAATTTGAATGATTATAAAACCACATCTGTGTGAATTCAGACACTAAAATAAAATAATATCCTAAATTAGAATGATCTTAAACCCCCCCACCTGCCGGCTACAATAGATGTAATATTTCACTTGTGCCTTTCACCTAATCATCCACCAAATTTCTCCCTCGTAAATACCTCCTCCTTCTGCCCTCACACACACACACACACACACACACACACACACACACACACACACACACGCGCGGAGGTCAACCTTTGGTGGATGAGGTCAGGCGTCTGGGATGAAGTTGACCTTGACCTGCAGGGCGCGATCGCCCGCTTACATCCTAACCAGCTGGACAATGAGCCGGCCGTGCAGCATCACTGTTTCTGTTTGTGTGTGTGTTCGGAGTGGGATCACGTGTGTGTGTGTGTCTGTGTGCGTGTGTGTGTGTATATAGGTTGCATGTTTTCCCGTTTGTGTGTGTTTTAGTGATGTTGTGTTATAATGTCTGCAAATGTGTGTTGGTGTATGTGGTTGACCGTGTGTGTGTGTGTGTGTGTGTTTATACTGAGCAATTGGATTTACTTCCTGGGTTTCCAGAGGGACGGGCGGGGGGGTGGGGTGGGGGGGGCTGGCGCTGCTTGTTACTGCCGTCGAGTAACAAAACCATATCGACCGGGCCGAGGTCGTCCATTGATGAGTCCCGTCTTTAGTCTATCGGGCAAAAGCTCATCACTTCCTGTCTTCTTCCTTATTCGGGGTTAATATCTCATTAGCTGCTATTATCTCCACACCAGTCGCCACGGCAACAGCCCGCAGGACGCGAGCTGACGATTCCCCCCCCCCCAGCAGAACTGCATCCCGCGGATCAGACAGGCAATGACCAGATTATTGGAAATCAATCCGGGGGAGTTAGTGTTTCCCTGACCTCCCAAGTTTCATTTCCACTGTTTATTGAGGAACGCCGGTCAAATGCCGACGATTGTGAGGTTTACACAGACGTCAATACGCGGCAATGACCGGAGTCGATATGCGGTGGGTTCCGTGATTGTGGTTAATCATTCGGAGGTTCATAAATCAGACCTGAGCTGGAAGCCATGTTGTGTCAGACGGGAGGAGTCGCTCACGTGGATGTGAAGTTCATATTTATCTGACGGGGGTTGTGGGGTGTTTTTTGCTGACGGGAGGATTTTTAAATCCTTTTCAGAGCAGGGAAGATATTAAGCAGGAATTTAAAAATAAAAGGTTTTATGTTTAATCCAGAGTAAAGTATTACAGATGTGACAGTGAAGGTTTATCAGAACAATCCTGATCTGTGTTTTCATACGATAAATAACTTCAGTACAGCAGAATTTAAGTATTTAATCATTATTAGATGATGATGATCTCCTATTCTCACTGATTACAGAAACATTCCAGATGAGAAGTTATGAAAATCTAATATATGTATGTAAATATAAAATATCCTATGAACAGTTACAGGGTTTTGTATTTAGAACATAGGACAAGATGGTGGAATTTATCTTCAAACACAATAATAATCATCATCTTGTTCTATTTTTAATTTAAAAAAAAAAGAGACAGGGATGTATTTCTGAGGCATTAAAGCAGAGTTCAGCTCCGTGTCCTGTTTCCTCCCCTCAGATGTACAGTTGACCTTCAGCTGGTTAGCAGGTCAGTGAGCAGTAACCCGGTGATAATCTACCTACGAGTTAAACAGGTTAAAGCAACGTACAGGACAGAGTTTTAATTTGTAGAATTGAACTTAAAATGACGAATGAGTGGGTTGTTTGCAGAGTTGTGTGGATAACTGACACACAGGACGAGCAGGAATCACTCAGGTAAAACACTTCATGTAACAAAGCAGTCGTGTTGTTCACCTGAGTATTTCTGTGACGTGTCTGTGAACTGACGTCGCTCTGTAGCTCCGGGTTCGTCAACGCTCTCCTGCAGAATCCGGACGTGATTCACACGAAACCAAACCTTCACAGCAGGAGATTTCACTTCACTTGACTTCGGAGGTTTCAGGAGAAAAAAAACAAGTGAGTTATCATCTACAAGCTACTTACCCGTAATTAAAGCGAGCTCCTCCTGATGTCCGCCGCAGGCCGTCTGATGAGTTGTTGCGGTGATGGCAGAGTGGTCGGCTGACCTCTGACCCCGGGGTCAGGGCGGCGGGGCCCGGCTGCGGGGGCCACAGTTGACAGAAGGCCCCCCCCCCCCTGCAAATTGATGAAAAAGGCAATAGAGTCGGTAATAAAAAGGAAACAGTCACCAAATAATCACAGAACGGCCTCAGTAGCAATAACGATGCTTTTGTTATTCAGGTTTTATGAATTGAATCGTTTCCAGGTCGATATATTTACAATTACTCCTGAATGTTATGTTATTTAAAGAGAATTTTGTTTATGATTCAAGTGCAGTGACACATTTTTACAAAAAGTGAAACTTAACAAACATTTATATTCTTCTTTTTGTTTTTCTACAGTTAAAACGTCATCTTTTTTAGGCCTTAAATGTTTAATTTTTTTATATTAACAGTCTAAACTTCAGGAATCAGCCCAAGAAGCAGGAGGTTAAATTTACATTTTTAATCTCATAATCACGAGTTACATTAAAATCTAATATATATAAATATAATTGTGCAGCTGGAGGCGGCAGAGTTCTGTGCACGTCAGGGGTCACGTGGTCCTGCAGATATGAAGCTGCGTTATTATTCATCCATTCAAATGAAAATCAAACCGTCGAGTTCCAGACAGAAAATCGATGCAGGACAAATGGACGTGAGAGAGATTTTGGTCATTTTCAGCCACAGCGAGGAAAATATTCAGATCCTGAGCTTTTTCCTATTTCTGAGCTTCAATCACAAAACAACATTAAAATCTACAACATAATACGCATTATTATTATTATTTAAATATATTTTCATTCATGCAAAAAAAACAAAATTCACTAAATAGAATAAAATGTTAATATAACGTATTTCCTGTTATTCTTTTATACCGTGTTTTCTTTTTCCATCGAGATAATTTATTCATAAATTTAATTTCGTTCACTTTCATGTTTATACTTTTAATAAAAATATTTCCTTCCCTGATTTTTTACATTTGACTTCATTTGACTTCTTTACTTCTCCAGGTTCTTCCTGCGCGTGGACGAGCATTTACATTTAATGCATAAATCAAAACAAACTTAAATATCCGCAGAGTGAATGGATCCTGAATGAAATCTTGTTATTTGACATTTACTGGAATTAATAATAGAAGAAAAACACATTTTACACCGGTTGTGGCTGATTTGCATATAAGCAAAATACAGATTTATCTTTGAATTTGCAGGAAACATATTAAACGTCTGGAAATTTCTTTAGATCAAACTCAAGTGGGCAACATTTAAAAAAACCTAAACGAAACGTAACAACGTATTTTAATGAACGTTTTAAAACACTATTAAAAATTAAAAGAAGAAAAATGGAGATTTTAGGAGAAACACGTTGTTAGTTTATTAAATACGCAGATCAGAAATGTGCTGAACTAAAATACTAAATAAATAAATATCAGCTGATGAATCTGTTTAAATAAGAAAAGCTGCCGCTGATTCCTGCTTCGATTTATTGATCACAGCGAAAACAACGATGTGGTTTAATCTGATTATTAAATTAAAGTCTGTTAGAATAATTTAGGTGAGTTAGCGTTTTTAATAATTTGACTTTAACTCAAAAGGAAACATTCGGTCTGAATTTTCATTTTCATTCCGAGATGGTTCAAAGTTCAATCTGAGGTTTAGAGAAGAATTAAAGGTTTCGGTGGGACCACAGGCGCGCACACGTGCACGTGCATGTGCATGTGCACGGCAATGAACTGATCATTGATCCGGAATTATTGGTGAATTAAAGGGATCAATGGATCATAGAACGGCGCGTGTCCCTCTGCACGAGGGGTTTTAGGAGCGAGTGTGTGTGTGTGTGTGTGTGTGTGTGTGTGTGTGTGTGTGTGTGTGTGTGTTCACCCTGCGACTCAAGATCAGGGTGACAATCCCATTGACCTCCGCGTGTGTGTGCGCGTGCACATCCCTGACCAATAGGATTTCCATTAATTTACCTGCAGCCTCAGAGTTTTGGCAGCAAAACCAAACATATGTCACGGATCTGGATCTGTGGGCGTCAGGAAGAGAGAGAGAGAGAGAGAGGCTTTGTGTGTGTGTGTTGTGTGTGTGTGTGTGTGTGTGTGTGTGTGTGTGTGTGTGTGTGTGTGTGTGTGTGTGTGTGTGTCTGTGAGTGTTGTAAAGAGATAGAGAAGGAAAAACCTGGATCATAAAACAAACTGATATGGGAGCTTATAATGAAAAAGGATGACACAGCACAAATGGTTTCCTCTTATTTTAGTGGAGCTCTCTCTCTCTCTCTCTCTCTCTCTCTCTCTCTCTCTCTCCTTAATTGATTTCTCACAATTAACTCAGTGTGTTCATCGATTTCCTCGCGACCGCCCAACAACCGCCTCGAGATCGGCAACCTCATTATGTCCCCGTTAATCCCGAATAACTACGGGGCCCACGTTCAATACCCGTTAGACTCAGCACTAAATAATCCCGGAGCTGCGGGGGGGGGGCAGGAGGCTCAGGAGCAAGAGTACAACGCGGTTTGAGGTGAAACTGGATGAAACAGAAGAAGAAGAGAAAGTGAAGGAACACAGTGAAGAAGCAGCTTGAGTTCTAACAGCTTCTACGAGTCAAGTGAAAACCATTTACATGTTTCAGGAGGAAGTCAAATCTCCGAAACCTGCAGGATCTCAGTGGATCCACCGTTTGACCGACTGACCCAATTAAACCCTGGTACACAGCAGCTCAGCCAATTAAAAGTCCTGCTGTGGACACATCAGTCACCGACTCTGGCCAGTGTGTGAAATGTGAAGCAGCAGCATCTCTCTGTCAGGCTCAGTGGCTTTGTAAGAGAGGAGGAGGAGGAGGAAGAGGAGGAGGAGGAGGAGGAGGACCAGCAGCTCCACCAGCAGCTCAACCTCAACCAGCAGCTCCACCAGCAGCTCAACCTCAACCAGCAGCTCCACCAGCAGCTCAACCTCAACCAGCAGCTCCACCAGCAGCTCCATGTAACTTTATCACAGATTCTGAGGTTTTACATAGAAATCTGCTGTGAGGGCGAAAATATATTTATATTCTTATCCACCAAAATTATCCATTTCTCAAACATCATGATTTCCAAATGAGAAAGTGAGATTTGATGTTAATTGGTGTGTGTTTCGTCCCTTATGAATAAATAATGAATCAAATAAAGTTAAGCTCCTTCTGTCGTTATGTGGAAATGAATGATTTGTACGAGGACGTTAATATTTTCATCCTCCAGAATCACCAGCATCTTACTCATCATGTAAAGTATAGTTTCCCCCTTTTGTTTCACATATGATGCATCAAATCAAAACCTGAGATGTGGTGATAATCAGTGTGAGTTGTCCCTTGTGAAGAAAAGACAAATGAAGTAAAGCTTATTTGTGACCTTGGAAACAGCAGTTGACAAAAATGAAATAAAAAAACCATCTCAGCACAGGAACCATTGGAAGCTGTGAAGATGAAGATGTGTCGGAGCATCTTCATCAGTTTGTGAATAAAATGTATTCGTGCTTGTGCTGGACACAGGTAAGAACAAAACTGGATTCTCTGCGGAATTATCTTGCACTTTTACATAAATATATATTAAAAAAAATAATTTAGCTAAAGAACAGAAGAGAAAGATCAGACTGACTGAATGAAACAGGACGGAAGAGAAAAGAGTGTAAGTGAAGAGGAGATAATAGAGTAGAGTAGAATAGAGAGGGGGCAGGAAGGACAGAAAGAGAGTGAGTGAGAGGAGGGGGGAGGGGGGGAGGGAGGGAGTTGATGGTGTTGGTCACGGGGGGTTAAAGGAAGGAGGCGTCTAAAGATTGTGAATTAAACGCTGTGAGGCCCTGTGTCCTCGGCACGTGCACCGGGCCCCGAGAAGAAAAGGAGCTGTGGCCCATCTGGCTTTTAGAGGCAGGAAGAAAGAGGAGCGAGAGAGAGAGAGAGAGAGAGAGAGAGACATAGAGAGAGGGGTTCCTGTGCAGCTCAATGGAGAGAGAGAGAGAGAGAGAGAGAGAGAGAGAGAGAGAGAGACATAGAGGGGGGAGAGAGGGGTTCCTGTGCAGCTCAATGGAGAGAGAGAGAGAGAGAGAGAGAGAGAGAGAGAGAGAGAGAGAGAGAGAGCGGGAGACATGGGGGAGAGAGGGGTTCTGTGAGCAATGGAGAGAGAGAGAGAGAGAGAGAGAGAGAGAGAGGGATAGAGAGAGAGAGAGAGAGAGAGTGGTATTAACGCAGCCAGGTGTTTAGGGCGCTTGATTCCCTGTGGGGGTCACGATGGTAAAACAGCCCCACACAGGCCTCATTGTGAGGTGAGGTGCTCTTTAGTGCACGTGCTGAAAGGGCTGGAGCTGCGTGTCGGAGCGAGGAGGAGGAGGAGGAGGAGGAGGAGGAGGAGGCGCACACACGCCAGAGGAAGGGCAGGGACGAGGAGGAGGAGGAGGAGGACGAGGAGGAGACAGGAGACAAGTGAAAGCAACTATTCAGGAATCAGTGTAACGACGTGAGCGGCGTCAGACTCTGTCCTTCACAGGATAATTTCTATACACCCTGTCTCTCTCTCTCTCCTGCACACAGCATCTTAGCTGTTTCCATGGCGACGGAGTTGAGACTGCAACCAAAAAAAGGGGAGGGTGGTGGTGGTGATGGTGTGTGTGTGTGTGTGTGTGTGTGTGTGTGTGTGTGTGTGTGTGTGTGTGTGTGTGGACGACAGCAGCAGCAGGTGATGAGGCTCAGCATCTTCAGCATCTTCAGGGGAAAGTGATTTCTCTCCCGTCTAATAAAAGTTATATTGAGGAGAGAGAGAGAGAGAGAGAGAGAGAGAGAGAGAGAGAGAGAGAGAGAGAGAGAGAGAGAGAGAGAGAGAGAGAGAGAGAAAAGGACAGATGCTGTAAGCGTCATTAAAAGAGGAAGCAGAGAGATGAGGAAGAGGAAGAGGAAGAGGAAGAGGAAGATCCACCTGACAAACGTGTGTGAGGAGGAAAGTGAGAAGCAGTTACACTTCATCTGGTTTAACATGAAACTACACTCGTCCACTTCTTTTCTGTTTACACCATAACACACAATATAATCTAATTTATTTATATATACACGTACTTTCAGGTAGTATAGATACACCTCTACACATCTGTCACACCTCTGTCTGTCCCTGGTTCCCTCACGTGTCTCCTCCCGAGGACAGAGTTGGACTTGAAGTTACAAAGTGATGAACAGGAGAGAGATGAAGACGAGCAGCGATCAAAACAGGAGAAAGTTGATTCGTCCAGAAAACAGATTCCACAGAAGATCAAACAAAACAAACGTCCAGAGGCTTCGTGATAAAAGAAGAATTTGATGCATGTTACTTTGCCTTATTATTGCTTACTTGTTAATATGGATTATTTTAAATTTTAAAACATGTTGGAAATAGAAATCAAACCTAAACCAATGAGGAATGAATGAATAAATAGAATCTGTGAGTTTTGATGCTGAAACGACTGAAAAGAAAATAATCTGAATGATTCAGAACTTGAAATATATTTTTTAATAAAGACAGAAAACATTTTACAGACTTTCTTCCTGTTAACATGTTGCTCTCTCCCTTTCACTCTATAAATACATATATAATATACATTCTTTACTTTTTATTCTTCACATTTTGTAGTTTTTTGTATGTTTTTAAATCTTTGTTGCTGCTGTAAAGAGAATTTCTCCATTTGGACTCAATAAAGAAACTCGATGTCTCCATCTCTCTCTGTATCTGCGGATCCATCTCACGCTTTTCGGTGACGTCTGTAAATTGATCTGTAATTTACCACGTGATCTCATTTATCCTGAAATTAAAGCTCAAAGTTAAAAAACTCTCGAATCGACACTTTGCGCCAAATCTCCTCCCACGTGGAGTCCACGAGGAAATGACCCGAACCCGGAAGAGCTCGAGCGGAGACGCAGAGGAAACATCTGGACACACGTGCAGCGGAGGGAAGATGCTGCAGCCGGAGGTCGGGGAGGAGGAGACAGATGTTCCAGATGTGGTCCAGCGTCCGGATCCCGTCCGGTGAGTCCAGCACGCGGCAGGGAGGTGACGTGTCCTCTGCTCCAATCAGCGGAGAGCTCAGAGTGTTTTATCTCTGCTTCTAATTCATCACAAAACATTCAAACTTCACATCACATCTTCAGACACACACGGTTTGATTGACTTGTCGTCAGAAGCGTTGATTGAGCTGCAGCCGCTTGTTTCTCTGCTGCTCGCAGGCCGGTTCTGACACGGTTGTGCTTCGAGCGCCACCGTGTGGACAGATGCGCGAGCTGCGGCCCGACTCTGGCCCCAAAGTGGTGAAGACGGCCACGTTCAACAAAGTCCTGGAGCTCCTCTTCCTCACCAGCCTTCATCTCAGGAGGGAAAGAGTAAATCCACCTCATCTCTGCTCAGGTAACGACTCAACATCTGTTTCTTCAACGTGATTCCACTTGAGCTGCAACTAAACAATTAATTATGTTCAATCAATTGATCTCACATCGATATTATTGACTTGTCGATTTATTGTTAATCGATAAAATGCCAGAAAAATTCAAGATCAACAACAATTTGAATCGTAGAAAGTTGTAAATATCTACGGTTCGTTTTGCACATGTTGTTTTTTAGTGTTTAGAATATTTGTATACTGTTTCTCTATTTTTATATTTACCAACACACCACAGCACATTCCTTGTATGTTTATACCTACTTGACAAATTAAACCCAATTCTGATTCAGATTTTTCAAGCAAAAATTAATACAAAAAATGTCTGGCCTCAAAAAACATGTCTCCATCCTCAGTTGACTTGACTCCATATTGATTTATTGTTTGGGCTCTAAAATGCCAGAAAAGAGAGAGACACCAGTTTTTCACATTTATTTTAAATTTCTGCATGAAAAATTTGTATTTATATCAATTTATATTATTTGGTAATTGATCCTCTGCTTACTATGATCTTTTATATTTAATACTTTTTACACCGTAAATACTATGAATCCTGTTCTATCAACACAAACTATATATTTCCACATATGGTAAATACAGTTATTGTACATTCACTCTGTGTTATATATATGATTTTATTAGATATTGTGAATCAGTTTCTTCCGTCTCTTCTCAACAGCATCATTTTCTATTCCCACGAGTGAACGGAGAGTCGAGCAGAGACGAGCCGTGACGCTGGAGATCCGCGGCGAGGCTCCGTGTCATTTGTATGTGTTGGAAGTTTTCTCTTAAACACACACACACACGGAGCAGAAACAGAAACAGTTGCAGCGACATGCATCTGAAATCAGTCACACACACGCAGCCGTCCAAGCTGCACGGGGCCTGTTTGATAACCCGGCAGCCGTAATGCCTGATATTGGAGGAAGGGGCTGGGGGAGGTCTGGGAGATTGGCTTTGCACGGACGCCTTGTGACTTTAAGATCCTATTTGGCCCACTGGCTTAAAATCTGGAAAAAAAAAAGGAAATCTTGGTACTAAGGTGCTTTTGACCAGATAAGTCGAGCTGGATGTGAATTTATATTCGCAGCCACAGACTCGGCGAAATTTCTCACTTCTCTAAACACTGAAGCTTCGTCTCTGAACAAGAAACGAGCTCAGCGAGGTCGACGACCGGAAAATACGTGAGGTGGACGCAGCATCATGAGCACCGGTGTAATCTGACGCAGTCCACCGGCTCCGCCAGGAGAATTCTACATGTGAGAAGCATTTCAAGTGTTTTCCGATCGAACGTGAGAGGTTCTGCTCCAGTTTCTAATATTTGTGAAGACTCGTATTAGATGGTGAAGTTTCTTTAAGGTCCCAAATGTCAAATATGAAAAACTTTTGTCGTGTATAATGTCGTGTTTGCTGCACAGCATTAGTGACTGGACGTGGAACTCACCTAGATGTCTCCTCCGTCTCGTCCCTCAGCTGCCGTGGTTATTGTCTCGGTGTTGGTTTGGACGGTCACGATGACGAAGAGCGTCGGTTCAGCGCCGGCGAGGATCGAGGAAGTGAAAACAATCTCTTCCCTCATCCAACACGTTTAATTAAAGTCGCTGTGTCGACAGGAGAGAGAAGCTCGGGCACGAAAACAGACGGCTTTTAAAAAAACCTCTTCTCACTGTGGCTCAGAGAAGTGACCTCACAAATGGGTCTGGATGTGTGTGAATTTATATTTATATTTATTTAAAACATAAGTCTTTTAATGATCTTCTTCTTTGATTCTTTTAAATCAACCAGTTAATGAAATGATACCAAACTACTGTGTGGTAACATTTAAAAAATCACCTTTATTTTATTTCACTCCCATTAAATACACTATGCAGCGTTTGATGCTGCTGATAAAATAATAAAAAGAAAATACTGCAGTGTTTTATAAATGACTTTATTTTTACTATAAATAAAAAAGATATATTTTTTAATAAAAGATGTGAAGTTAAAAAAAGCTAACACACATTTGTCAGTTTGCTTTCTGGAGATTCTGTCGGACACAAGGAAACGTTGTGTGCGAGGAAAACCTTTCACAAAATAAAACCATGAATCGTTATTGGATGGTTTTGTTCCAGATGCAGGTTCCATCCCTGCTTTGTACAGGTTTATTTTTTTTTTATACGTAAAAACAATGAATAACTGAACGTCGCCGCTCGTCCTCGACACAGAAACACAGAGGGAGAGAGAGAGAGAGAGAGACAGATGGAGGGAGAGAGAAAGAGACAGCGACCACATACAACACCATTCATTATTAACACACCCAATATAGCAGGACTGGACACCTCTCTCCTCCCGCCGCCCCCCCTCCGCCTATTAACACACACACACAGACACACACATGCACACACAGACACACACACACACACACAGAGCGGGAGAGCCCTCCAGGACCCTCCCCTAACCCTGCGACCTAGGCGTCATGGTAACCCTCTGACCCATCCTGCTGTTGCTGTGGTAACAACCTTGGAGCATGTCTGACCACTGCCCCCTCAAACACACACATACACACACACACACACACACACACACACACACACACACACACACCTAGCCCTACAGCTGCCCCCTCCTCCTGCTCCACGCCGAGCCGAGGCAAACCGATCGATATTCTATCACACAGAACAGTGGAGCGAGAGAGAGGAGGCCACGGGCCAGCCAGATTACTGGGAGGAGGAGGGGGTAGGGGTAGGGGGAAAATGGAGGGGCGGCTGTTCGTGGTTGACAAAAAGAGAGTGTGTATATATGTGTGTGTCTGTGTGTCTGTGTGTGTGTGTGTGTGTGTGTGTGTCAGAGGAAACGAAAAGGGTTTTAAGGAAGGTAGGAGATGAGTGTGTAGGGGAGGTGTTCAAAAGGGGGTTTTAGTGTGCGGGTGTAATCGGGTAGAAGATTGAGAGTGTGTGTGTGTGTGTGTGTGTGTGTGTGTGTGCGTGTGTGTGTCTTGAAAGAACGAGGTAGTAGGAAGGAAGGGACTGAGAGAGTGAGAGGGTAGAAGATTGAAAGAAAGTGTGTGTGAGTCAGAGGAAAGATGTTTTAGTGTGGTTGATAAGAAGGGTGTGTGTGTGTGTGTGTGTGTGTGTGTGTGTGTGTGTATGAATTTATTTGACTCATTTAATATTTATTTGAACAGGGTCAGCCTCGCCCCTCCACCCAGGAACCACAGCATCCAAAGCAACACATCCCATGTTAAGTTAAATTAAAACACACACTTCTTTGATGTCGTGACTGGAAACGTTTTCCCCCCCCCAAAAAAACCAAACCAATCCACATTCCTCGTAGAAACCATCTGAGGTGTGAGACACGACCAGTGCTGCACAGACCGCGGCTCCCAGTGACCTCACCGGCACAAGATGGCAGCGTTCGGATGTCTGGGATGTTTTGGGTGGAGACACGTCGTCCATCTTCATTTATACAATCTGTGATAAACCACGAGCGTCACGACTGAAGACGGTCGCTGAGCCTCGTTCGGTCACTTTTAACGAACGCTTCCTCATGACGGTAACTGTTGGTTCTCTGTAAATAACATCTTGAAGAGTATGGTCCACGATGAGTGTGTGTGTGTGTGTGTGTGTGTGTGTGTGCTTTAAAACGTGCATCAGGTCTCATCTCAGTGATTCTTTGAACAAACACGTGAATATAGTTGTATCTTAGTTTCAATGTGTGTTTTATGGTAGTTTTTATGCTTTATTCAACCATGAGTATATGGAACCGCTGTGATGTCCAGTGAGGAAAAGTAAAGAAAAGCCACAAACCAGAGGCTTCAAACTAATATTATTTGTTACAACAGAAAATGAATGGATCAGTGTTTAATAATGAAAACCCAGATGTTATTAAAAGGTAAAGAGAAAGAAAGAGGACAACGATGAACTGAATAAAGAGGTGACCTATATCCCTGGGTTAGAAGTGTGTGTGTGTGTGTGTGTGTCTGTATGTGTGTGTCAAGTGGGCAGCACTCATTTGCTCTGTGAGCCTTGTAATAGTATTCATGAAACATGGACACCCTTGCAGTCAGGGTGCGCGCGCGCACGCGCGCACACACACACACACACACACACACACACACACACAAGTAGCAGCATGAAAGTCAAAGGCTGTTTTCAGATTTTCCTGCTTCAGTTCAAACTGATCCTCACTTTGCTGTAAAGTCTGAAGACGACGTCACTAAGTCATGATTTCATAAGTTCAACTACCACATTGATAAACATGCAGTCATTTACTCTGAAGTAAATATGATAACGAATATATAAATTTGATGAGAACAACCTCAAATGACAGAAACCACCTTGGAGAATAATGAGATATATCATGTCCTTCTTTAGTTTGGTCCCGTCTGCTAACATGAAGAAGGGTGCACCACCTGTACTGCAGCCAGCCACCAGGGGGCGGCCAAGAGAACACAGAGTGATACACTAATGGAGACATTGATACTGTGGAATGGTGCAGCAAAAAAATCTATGTTGCTGATTTGTAGGAAATTTATAAAGATATATACAAGAACTAACCCTAACCCTTTTAACTACATTTAAAACCTCTTGTATCAAAGAGGCAGATCAGATAATCTGGGGCCTTTGAAAACTGATATTTACATAATTTGCTTTAAAAGCAGCAGATTCACTTTCCAGCAACATCTTCTTGTTCATGATCATTTAAAGGGAATTTACTGTAACACAAAGTAACAGGTGACGATGTGTCAGTGTCGTGTGTCACGTGTTTCTTCTTCCTCTGGAGAAGTTAACGATCTTTCTACATTGAGGAACATCACGTGTTTCAGTCCCTGAATGGACCTTGTGGTCGAAGAGGTTTTCAGTTATGTTCCTGAAAACCGTACTCTGGTCCCTGTTGTGTCTGTGGACGTCCTCAGTTTCTTCATCTTCTTCCCTTGACTCTTGATAAACTGCAGTTTACTGAGTCATTGACACTGAACAACATGTGATGTGTGAAACTCCCGAGGTAGAAAACACACGAGTCCACACGACCAGTGTGAGTAAGAGTTGGTCACAGCATTTATTTCCATTTTCTGACAAAACTCAACACAAAAACAAACTGGAGACCAAGCTGAAAAAAGAGAGATCCTTCTGGTTTATTTCATTTTCATTTTCCTCTGCTGCGTCGCAGGTTGATGTGCAGTGTCTAATATTCCTTATTTCCAACGATGCAAATAATGAAATTGGAGAGAAATCTCTTTTTCCGAGGACACAGAAAGATTGTATTTTCTTTAACAGGGGTGAGGTCGGGTGGGGCTGACGGGGGAGGAGAAGAGGAGGCAGGAGGTGAAAGTAGAAGTTTACAAGGACAGGGGGTTTGCACGGTGTTCACAAACAGACAGACGAACAGGGACAGGCTGGGGGAGTTATAGGTTGAGTGTAAGAGAGAAAGAGGAGAGCAAGAGAGGAGGAGGAAGAAGAGGGAGCGACAGTGGGCTTCGTCATGTCCCAATGAAAACAAGCAGACCCACTCCAACTTAAAAAAGAACGATTTAGTTTTAAAAAAAAGCAACAACACCCAGTCGTCTTTTAAAAAACAACAACAACGCAAGCAGAAAAAACACACATGGGAGGAAGAAGAGGCAGAGAAGGGGGAAGGAGGAAGAAGAGGGAGAGAAGGAGGAAGGAGGAAGAAGAGGGAGAGAGAGGAGGAAGGAGGAAGAAGAGGGAGAGGAGGAGGAAGGAGGAAGAGGAGGGAGAGGAGGAGGAAGGAGGAAGAAGAGGGAGAGGAGGAAGGAGGAGGAAGAAAGGGAGGGAGTCAGAGTAAGTGACCTTTTTCATGCCCTGTTGAGACAGATTCTTTATCGATGGGGCAGGAGTAGGAAGAGGAGGCAGGAGGGAGGGAGGGAGGAGTAAGAAGAGGAGGCAGGAGGAAGGAGGGAGGAGTAAGAAGAGGAGGCAGGAGGAAGGAGGGAGGAGAGAGGGAGGCAGGAGGGAGGAGTAAGAAGAGGAGGCAGGAGGCAGGATGGCAGTAGAAGAAGATTGGCAGTCAGTAAGTAGAACTAGAGGAGGAGAGAAGTGAAACCAGCGAATGGCAGATCATGGCAGTGGTAAGAGAGCTGGAGCTGAAGGATTCTCTGGCTGGACAATTTTTGTTTTTAGAAAATAAATAAGAATAAACTACTAAAAAAAGCCGCCCCCCCGGTCGGGGGTGTGGCCGGGAGCTGGCGTGTCGTGCTCGGCGAGTTGGATCAGTCGGATTCTCTTCTGTCGGTTCAGTCGTCACCTTCATCGACCACAGTGTCGTAACAAGCATCGGCACAAACAGTGTTACTGGCAGATTAATGCTGTTTGGACTCTGAACAGAAAATAAAAAGGGGGACAGACGGACAGAGAGGACAGGGAGGACTTACAATACCCCCCCCCTCCCCCACCCCACCCTCTGTCGTTGGTCCTCTCGTCATCTTGGCGTTTGGTGGTTTTTTTCTGTTTCTTAAGGACATGAGGATGCAGAGGATGTACGTGGAGGAGTAAACATCGTTTTCTTGTACAGTGAGTATCTCAGGAGGTGGGGGGGGGAGAGGAGAGATGGATGGAGGGAAGGAAGGAAGGGAGGAGGAGAGAGAGAGGGAGGGGGAGGGGACGAAGTGAGGAGTAAATGATGCTCTGATGATTTAATAGTACGTCTCTTTTTCCACCCAGCCTGCAGAGATGAAGACGAGAGACGAAGAAGGAAACAAGAGAAAGAGGAAAGTTACCTATCGAACCATTTCACCTGCTCATTAACAACATCACCACATCAGATCATCCCATTTTAAACTAAATGCAGGTATCCTGTGTGTGTGTGTGTGTGTGTGTGTGTGTGTGTGTGTGTGTGTGTGTGTGTGTGTGTGTACCTCCGGGGTTTCGGCGGAGGATGAGTTTTCGGATCTCATCGTAAACAAAGATGAGGAAACTGTACGGGAACGCACAGAACCACCAGCTGGGCCTGAGAGAGGACGAGAGAAGAGGTGGGATCAGAACAGTTCAGGTTTATTCTGTGATACTCATCTACAGATTAATATAACTGAGATGAGACTTAGAGAGAGAACACACTCATTAGATGGGACCTACTTGAGCGGGTACATCCTCAGCGCCACGTCCATCCCAGGGCAGTAGGACAGGAACGCAGCCAAAGCTGTTTCCTCAAACAGGCCGAAGATCAAAATCTTATTCCTGCAAGAAGAAGAAATCAGATGAAGGACGGACAAAGTGAGAAGAGTAAGAGATGCTGATAAGAGACAGTAATGGGAGGAGTCCACATTAAAGGGATCAATAGAGTCTGGGACTGAAAAGACTTCATCTCTTCCCATCTTTAAAGAGAAAGCTGCCTCAGCTTCTACGTTCACTCCTGAAGTAAAGAACTGACGGATGGAGAAACAAGACAAGATGGAGGGAGAAGAGCAACCGTCTGGAGATCAGGTCCATAAACTAAAGGTGCACCAGTCAAACTGACTTTCAAGGGACATCTAGTGGCAGCTCGGGGGAACTGCAACAACTGCAGCAATGCACTTTCCAAACTAACAACCCAGTGATTTCTTCTAAACTGAGATTCAAGCTTCCACCTGATACTGAACTTCAGGAAAAACACCTGCACATCTGCCCACTTCAACAAAATCACATGTTTTTAATGTTATAGAATAAGACAATGTGTTTGTTTAGCGAGATCAAGACGAGTCTCCCTCCCTCCAGTTTCTATCCAGATGTAGAAAGTCGTGGTGAGATGATTCTGGACTCACTTCATGCCCTGCTGGAACACAGAGTTACGTCTGGTCTTGCAGATGATGACGTCGGCCCACTGCACCACCACAATACTGACGAAGAAGGCCGTGTGGCAAGTGAACTCCACAATCTTACGCTGCTCATAGGTCTGCGTGGAGGAGGAGAAGAGAAACAGAAGACATGACGTTTAGATCATCTCCTTCGTCTGTTTTTACTGGCGAATTAAATCCATCGAGTTAGACATCTTTCTGGAGCCACGTGTATTTATGTATTACTCAGGTCACTCGTACCCATTGCTGTCCGTAACTGTCCTCCAGGTCGTTGGTGGAGCGATCGTCCCAGTTGAGCCGGATGCCGACGAGCACAGACGGCAGGAAACCGTTTTCAGCCATGATGACGAAGTAGGCGAAGAATCCTCCGAGAGCTTGGATCATTCCTGCAGAAACACACGGTTTGATCCATGAACAGTAAAAACCCTGAACTCCTCAAGGGAGCAGAGCACATTGAAGAATATTAAGATGTTCCTAAGAAAACTATAAAACTTTGTGAAGAGTGTCCCAGTGACGACAAAACCAGCAGATACAAATAAAACCTCATGTTATTACGACACAGCACATTGGACAGCAGACCAGGCTCGTACCGATCTGTCCGTACGCGATGCTGATGAGTCTCTCGTTGACCAGCTTGTCCCTCAGTGGGTTCCTGGGCTGACGCTTCATAATGTCGCTCTCTGCTGCTTCGTAGGCCAGAGAGATGGCCGGTACCTGACGGACGGGACAGAGACGCAGTGGTGAGGATCGTTGGTGACTTCATGTTTTACACCGTGTCTGCAGTGGATTATCATTTATTATTTCGCTCCATGTTTCACACGATCTTGCTTTTCTGGACATGATCTCTCCCCTTGAAACGTGCACGTTTCAGTCAATCTCCTTATTGACTGATCCACTTATTTGAAAGGGGGATGACTTGACTGCTTCTTTTCAGGAGAGGTCCCACACTGCCACCCAGTGTCCTTATTGCACATGCACCTTTTGGTTTCCACCTTCACCTCAGTGCTCCGTCTGACTCAGGTTTTGTACAGTGATACTGTAGTTTCTCCTCCCTTGTTTGTAACCATATTCTGTATTTAAATCTGTCAAATTATAAATAAACATCAGTGGTTTTATTTCAATGTGTGTGTGTGTGTCCGGTGTCTCGCTGTGTGCGTTTGTTTTAGTCACCATGTCAGTTCCCAGGTCAATGCAGAGGATGGTGATGGTGCCCAGAGGCAGAGGGATGTTGACCAGGATGAAGAACAGGAAGGGGGTGATCTCTGGGATGTTGCTGGTCAGAGTGTAGGCGATGGACTTCTTCAGGTTGTCAAAGATGAGACGGCCTGACGGGACGGACACAGTGTGTCAGTGAACAGAGACACATGAACAAGCAAGTATGCAGAACAGTGCTTTACAATAAAATACTCTTTCATCCATATATCAATTCCTGTTTCCTATATTTGACTTATCATAACATGGTTTTCTTCACTGTATCAACTATTAATTTGGTTAAACACAAAAAGGAAACCATAACTGTGGTTCCAGGTCGTCTAACTCTTGAACTCAAACATCCTCCCTCCACCTCTTCTCCCTCCTTCCTCCCACCGTCCCTCCGTTAGTTTGTCCATCACCTTCTTCCACTCCTGTGACGATGGAGGCAAAGTTGTCGTCCAAAAGGATCATGTCTGCGGCTTGTTTGGACACGTCTGAGCCAGAGATTCCCATGGCAACCCCGATGTCCGCCTTCTTCAGGGCAGGAGAGTCGTTCACACCGTCTCCGGTCACAGCCACGATGGCACCCTGAGAAAAAAGAGGCCACACAGACGAAATGTTTTGATTCACATTCAGATGCTAAAACCGTGGATTCCTTTTTACTACAATCAGTAGTGTGTGTGCAGTTACGTACCAGTCTCTGGCAGCCCTCTACAATGATGAGTTTCTGCTGTGGGGAAGTTCTGGCAAAGACGATCTCTGTGTGGTTCCTCAAGATATCATCCATCTGGTCCTGAGAGAGGTCTTTCAGATCTGTGCCGTGGATCACACAGGCCTTGGCATCTCTACACACCAAACACACAGCAAATCACTCAACTATGTCAAAGAATATTAACATTTAAATCTTATAAACACGATGTTCTTCAGCCGAATCTTTACGGTATCAGTGCAACTGAAGCTACACAACTCCCTGTCTTGTTTTGAGCTTCCTGTCTCACCTGGGGTTGACCTGGCTGACAGGGATGTTGAGGCGAGCAGCGATATCTTCCACCGTCTCGTTGCCCTCGGAGATGATGCCGACACCCTTAGCAATGGCCTTGGCTGTGATTGGGTGGTCTCCCGTCACCATAATGACCTGAAAAACAAGTGGAGGAACACGACAAAGAGGGAAAGAAATTAAACGGGAATGTGTGAGAGGAAAGATGGGAGGAAGACAGAGAGAGAAGTAATGGAGAAATGACTCTTGTGGCAGATTGTCATCCACGGCCTTCACATTCAGCTGGATGTAGTGTTCTGCTCTTCAAGTTGTTTAAATGTCAGATTTTCAAAGTGCCCACCTTGATGCCGGCGGAGCGACATTTGCCCACAGCGTCGGGCACGGCGGCGCGGGGGGGGTCAATCATGGACATGAGGCCCACGAAGCAAAGGTTGTCTGTCTCGAAGTTGACGTCATCTGTGTCGAAGGCGAAACCTTTGGGATACTTTTCCTCGGACATGAACACGTGGCAGAAACCTGGAGGAATCAGGGAAGAGGAGAGAAGTGTGAATGAAACACACCTACAGGATGACACAATGTAATGCAGATAAAGAATAGATTAGAACTTTATAATTAAAATTCATTCCAAATTTCCAAACTATGACCTCTAGTTATTTCCATCTTCTGTTGTCCTTACCCAGTACTCTCTCTCCCAGTCCTCCCAGCTCCAAATAGGCGTTCTGGAAAGACTCCTTCATCTCCTCGTCCATGGCCTGCTCCTTGCCTTGCACCATGATGGTGGAGCAGCGGTCAAGGATCCTTTCTGGGGCTCCCTTCATCACCAGCAGGTAGCTGCTCTCGCTTTCTCCTTCCTCCGTGTCGTGAATTGACAGCTGACGGGGAACATATGTAAGTGTCAGTATCGTAACTTGCACCATGTTTAAGTTTGTGATCACATGCATTTGTTTTCCAGCTGGAAATAAACCGGGCGGACAAACCTGATACTTGTTGGTGGAGTTGAAGGGGATCTCCGCCACCTTCTTGTTCTTGCCCCTCATGATCTTCACTGAGCCACACGACAGCTCAATGCATTTCAGCAGGGCAGACTCCGAAGCATCTCCGGCCACGTCGCGCTTGAGGATGGGCAAAGTGTCCTGACCGGCCTTGAACACAGCACGGTTGCACAGGGCAGCGACGCGGGCCAGAGACCCCCATGTGGCGGAGCTCTTGTCGAAGGAGGAGCCTAGAGAATGATCGGAGGTGATTCAGCTGTGTCTCAACCAATCGGCACTTTTTAAAAATGGATTTAACCGAGCAGCAATAAAGCATCCCTTGGCAGAAATGTTACTTTGGATGCTGGCCAAGAGAAATCAAGATCATAATTCCTGAAATATCTTTGCAGTAAGACTGAGAATGAAAGCAGGAGAGAGAGGAAAATCTCACCAGACTGGTCCTCGGTGGTGTCGGCCTCGTGGATCTGGTTGTCGAACCACATGTGGGCCACGGTCATCCTGTTCTGGGTCAGTGTCCCCGTCTTGTCCGAGCAGATGGTGGAGGTGGAGCCAAGAGTTTCCACGGCCTCCAAGTTCTTCACCAGGCAGTTCTTACGCGCCATTCGCTTAGCGGTCAGAGTCAGACACACCTGAGAGAGGAGAGACGAGACAGACGAGGAAGGAGGGAAAGAGGAGAGTAAAGGCAGTAAGGACGAGAGGACAGAAAGGAAGAAACAAGGTTGTCGACAAACAACGTAAAACATAAGGAGAGAACGTAAACAGAGAAAGAGAAAAAATAATTAGCATCTACTTCCTTTGGTAAACTAACAACGCAGATGAACATCTCCAGGGCAGATGTTCTGCCAATGAGCAGAAGAATCAGTGTCAGAATGTATTTTAAACAATTAACCACGAACTAAACCACCCGAACACCTGGAGATGTTTATCCTGCTCGTCAAAAGTCCCTCTACAGCAAAATGCACTAAAAACATCCTCCCAAAAAATAAACCACAGGCCAACAAGCGATGCAGAGAGAACATGAGGCATGAACTCGTGAAGCGGTGAAGCAGAGCAGCGGTGCATTATTCCATCATGCCAAGTACGGCAAGAACAGTACTAGCCAAGGCCAAGCAGAGGCCGGAACTCAGTTCAAGGAGCTGAACTACTCATTAGCCTAATGTCATTACATCAGCTAGACGTTGTCATTGCAGACAGCACCGTGAGTGGCCTGGAAAAGAGGGAGAGAGACATACAGAGACAATGGAGGGAGAGAGAATCAGATACACAAACACACATGGGGCATGTGCCTTGGGAGAGAAAGAGAAGAGAGATGGAAAAGAGAGATACACAAACAGAGACAGTACAACACCTGCACAACAACAGCTGATACTGACACAGAGAGAATGTAGAAAGCACAACAATATACAAACACACAACTGCACATGGACCCAGAGCAACATCACATATCACAGAAAACACACAAGCACAGAGAAAAGCACGGTAAGAGAGAAGCCAACACACTGTACACGACACAATATAAGACACATACTTAGAACAACACACACACACACAAAGAAAAGACACAACCAGACACGGGTGAAACTTCTCAGGGAATCTGACGGATCACATTTAACATGAGAAATACCTGAAGTACATTTATCTCACAGAGGAGGTTATGTTTTCATTGTTGCTGAGCTGGAATATGAAAAAACTACTGAACCGAGTTTCTTCCGGTGGAAAGATGAGTTGCGGGTCAAGAAAGATCCCAGTAACTTTGGAGCGGATTCGATTCAAGCAGATCCAGGATTTTGTGTAAATATCTATGAACGTGTGGAATTTGGTGCTGATCCGGATCAAGATGCAGACGAATCTGATCTCAGTACATTTCTCTTTTCTCTAGTAGATTTTTTAAAAAACTTTGTACATGAAAATAGTGTTTGACCCAAGTCTGCACAAAGAATTGAGTAGAAAAAAAACACAAAATGACATAAAAACACAGAAACACAAAAATTACAGCTTGAAGGAAGAACAACAATCTTGTAACAGAGAGAGAGAGAGAGACATACACACACTACAAAATATTAAATTCATTAAAACCCATCTTTCCCTAACTATCATCTCACAAACTCACACTCGCTCCTTATTTCTCTGCCAACTCACAGTGACTGTGGCCAGCAGCCCCTCCGGTACATTAGCCACAATGATACCGATGAGGAAGATGACGGCTTCCAGCCAGGAGTAGCCCAGGACGATGGACAGGACGAAGAAACTGACGCCCAGGAAGACGGCCACGCCCGTGATGATTTGGATGAAGTGCTCGATCTCCTTGGCAATGGGTGTCTGAGGAGAAGAAGAGGAGGTTTAGATTGACTGAAGAAGATGAAGTTTCTCCGTCTTGATAACTTGTTGATAAGAAACTTCAGGCAGCTCTTAAAGGTCGCTTAAAGAATTGACAAATTAATGAGCAACTGAATGACGACAACAGGCTCCACAAACACAAAAGGCCTGTTTTTAGTAAACAACCTTAATTATTGGACTTGCAAATGACACAATTGGATAAAACAAATAATAATGAATATGTCACCTTGCCAGTCTCCAGGCCCGAGGTGAGGGTGGCGATGCGGCCCATCACTGTACGATCCCCAGTGCACACAACAATACCACGAGCTGTTCCTGGAGAGGGAGAGAGGGGGCAGCGTTTAGTAAGTAACACACGTCTTCATACTCCACAAACAAGGAAGAAAAGAGGAAAACTCAAACCAATATAGAGGTGTGGTCCATAAAAGTAGTCAGATATGAGTCTGTCACAGACATATCGGTATCAGTCAATACGAAAACAACATGAAAACTTTTATTTTACAGATAAACTATACAGAAAAGAAATCTCCATATAGGTCAGGCTCTAGAATAAATGAAAAGACGCTTCGGTTTGACTGAGCAATGATGGTGTAAGTGGTGGCGTATTAATGTAATGTAGCAATATATCCATGAGAGGGCGCCATATCTTGTTCTTCTCCGATCTGCCAGTGTGAGCAGCACAGAGCAAGTTAAACTCCCTCCAGTAACAGGATGCACTGAGCAGGAGAGGAACGAGGAACCTGGTGAAACGAGGTCACATTCTGAGGCACCGGGCTCCTGTGATGTCACAAACGGCTTCGTCATCAGACCAAACAATAAACGCTGACGTGTGGCGTCTCTGTTTGCGGTTCAATCTGAGCACTGAACCGGAACAGTACAAACATACGCTTGCAGCCATGTGAGTGAGTACACACAGACACACACAGACACACACACACAGGAGACATGTTTCTCCCAGAGAGGCAGAGTGGACCAACCCTCACACTGTATACGGTGAATATGATGGTAATAATAAAAAATAAGGATATTTGGCGATGGTGACCTCACCCTCGACACAGTTGGTGGAGAAGAAGGCGATGTTGCGAGTTTCCAGGGGGTTGTCATGGGTACAGTCAGGTGACCTGGTCTGGGGCTCTGATTCACCAGTCAGGGACGAGTTGTCCACCTGGACAGAGCAGGAGACGGTGATTTGACCCAGTGGTGGTGAGTGTTATGAGACTGTGTCCAATTCATATGAAAACAGGTGGAAACACTGAGAATCTGTGAGATCCAGTCCTGTGTTCATCCAGAGCTTGTAGCAGCAGCAGTGGAGAGATTGAGGTTAAGAGTTTACAAAGCGGTTTTATTTTACAGGTTGAATAAAACATCATTATGTTGCTGGACTGTGAAGACGATGAGCTTGTTGCAGTTAATTATTCATCAACCAACACAAGAGGATTTAAAAAAAGAGTGGACATAAACTGTTCTCATATTAAACCCGATGCTCCTGACACCTGTACTGACTTCGACTGTGCACTAACTCTGATTGTAGTGTTGAGACAGGAAACCTTTTACTCTGGAGAGACATCTGACGAAGGCCTATTAGGCGTTGAGAGGAGTTTCTGTTTAACTACAGGAGGGCGTCTGTGTTGGTGGCTCACCTTGCAGCCGTGGGCGGAGATGACGCGCAGGTCAGCGGGGATCCTGTCTCCTCCCTTCACCTCCACCAGGTCTCCTGCCACCACCTGCTCGGCGTTGATCTGCATCTTCTCTCCCTCACGGATAACCAAGGCTTGCTGGGAAAATGTCCGAAAATGCAATATAATATATAGAATATAGAGTATCGTGGTGTTGGGACTTTGGGGTGTTGGGTACCTGAGGGACCATGTTCTTAAAGGACTCCATGATCTTAGAGCTCTTAGCTTCCTGGAAGTAGGAGAAGCAGCCGGTGATGATGACGACAGCCGACAGCACGATACCCAAATACAGCTGCAGAGGTGGAGACGGACAGAGGAGGAAGAAAGGAAGATGAGACTTTCATATTTAATGCAGAAAGTAATTAGGGGACTTCTCCTTTATCTAAAAACATATCACACGTGAGGAGGGAAAGAGAAGACCACTGGAGTAACACAAGGGATAAATCATCAGTCGTCATTCTGACATGAAACACTGAACCCTTGAGGAGAGTGGGAGGTAAAGAAGATATTTCAGGATGTTGCTGCTCCTGTAAAGTTTAAATTCTAAACTAACACAATCTGTCTTTAAAACATTAATTTCAGTCTCACATCCTGTAGCTGACAGCAGCAACTGGTTTGGAGTCAGTGACCTGGAGGCCGTCCCTCTGTTAGCGGTCTACTCTCTTCATCGCTTTATGACTCTGCTCTTATATCTTCTGTTTTAATACATCACCATTAGAGGGTCTAAATCCTCTGGGCTGAATAATCTTCCTGTACAGGACTCTCATCTATGTCCTGTACCATGTGACACAAGTGTGATTTTTAAATTCTGTGTGTATGATACGGTCACTGAGGGCGACTCATCCCCCCCCGTCAGGGCTTCACCTCCCCCGTGGTAGGGACCAAGCGTTTAGTCCCTTCATACTGTGCGTGTCAGATCCTCTCAGCCTCAGTCCCAGGCTCGACTCTGCGCTCTGACCTGGCAGAAACAGTGCTGACCCATGAACACCCCCTCCTCTCGCCCCGCCGCTACCAACGCCAGGAGTCGCACGCTCCCTCTGGTCTGCCCCAAACGACACTAAGGGGATGGTGTCTGTCAATCAACGATGGGTCGGCTGGCGTGACTCGCACAAACAGATGACATTATCACTGACACAGCTTTATCCCCGAGGAGGAGTGACTCAGCACATTGTTTTATAAAGTGATGTGCTGGACGACCGGGAGCAAACACACAAGCAGCGATTCACAGCTTCTTCACTAACCTCCCTCAGGATGTTGGATCGCTCGCTGGTGTTTATATTTCATTCAAAGCTCGAAACCTTTACAGCGTGTGCAGTACTTAAACTACAATAGTTCTTTTCCACTGCACTTACGTTATCCCCAGCGGGCTCATCCTCCGTGGCCGCCTGGATGGCGTAGGCCAGGAAGCAGAGGATGGCACCGATCCACAGCAGGATGGAGAAGCCGCCGAACAGCTGGCGACAGAACTTGACCCACTCTGGGGTGGTGGGGGGTGGAGTCAGGGCGTTGAGGCCGTCCTTGGCCAGGTACTCTGCTGCCTTGGCATTGGTCAAACCCTGAGAGCAGCGGAGGGGACGGAGGGGAGGGGAAGAGGGAAGACGGAACAAAGCAGAGATTTGTCTAACTCCCTGTCTGACGGGGATACCCACATCGATCAGTCAGTGCTGAGTCAGGCACCTACCTGCACGATGTCAGTGTTGTATTTCCTGCAAACCTCCTCAACAGACATTTTGTGTTCCGTCTACAGTGAATGGAAAAAGAAAAAGTAAACTGCAAACACCCATCAATTATCAGATCAATTCACAATTACATTCAAGTATTACAAACGTGCTGGTGTCAGGTGAGAAAGTTTTAAAATATAAAAAAAATATATTTAGGTTCAGTTTATTATGAAAAGCTGTAGTTTACAAATGTCCAACGAGGATGTCAGGTTTTTCTCAGGGTTTGTGACACACACTCTGATATCAGAGGGAAATCCTCTGGGTTTGGCTTCCTGCTCCGTGCAGGAGTCTTCCCACAACAGGACTAACTTGCCAGATAATACAAATATTACACATCTGGCATATTAGGTGTAACCGCACAGTACGACTACTGCACACCAGCTGTCATCTGCTTTTCTGTCATGTGCTTTTCAAAGAGGGAGACTGGACAGCAGTGGGATCGCAGCTCTCTGGCTGCTGGAGCGAGGCCAGGGTTTACTATCACTGATCTCCTCACTGTCCGCTGGGACTTCAAGACTTTGGGTTATTCTGTCTGTGAGGACGATCCGTTCTGCTTGGAATTCAAATGAGATTCTTAACCACTACAGTGTTTGACCCAGCAGGTTCTAGAGGAAGCAGGAGGTGTTTTACGCACGATGGGAACTTCCTTCTTGAGTTCATCCAGGTCCTTGCCTCCCTTCTTCTTGGGAGACTCCTTCTCATCCTTGTCCTGCGTGGTGGCCACGCGGTAGCTGTCCGACCGTCCATACTGTCAACACACAAACACAACATCAATGAGTTCAGTCCTGTCATATTATTTATACTTTTATACAAACAGCTGACACTCTGACTCTTATCCTTGTTGCAACACCATCTAAACCACTCAATCCAGAACAGGTGGGAGTTTAAGCAAAGAATCCCTCGACCGTTCTACTTGTAAAACACAGGTCTTCACGTGGGATTACCACCGATGTACAATATAATAATTCTAACAACAACATGCTTCCTAAATCCCATTTTGCTTCCATATTTAGATCCAGTGAAAAGATCCAAATTCAGATGTAATCCCCTGGTGTGCGGGGGGGAACTCGACACCTCCTGATTAGATCTGGCATCATTAGAGCTCGGGCCCGTCTGGAGAGCTCCACTTGAACTGCAATCTACAACGCTGGTATTTAGGGAAACTGGTGTTCAGACCGGAGAGAACGCTGCTGTGTCTGAGAGGAAAAACAAGAGCAGTCAGGAGAGAGAGAGAGTGTGAAGGGCCAGAGGGCAGAAAGAGAAAGAGAGAGAGAGCGGAGGATCGTCCAGGAGCCAGGATGAACGATTAAATATGACAGTAACTGTAACATGCACCAGGGGATATTCAGAATCAGCAGCGTGGGTCTGGATAAGTGAGAGTTGGAGCTGCTCTTATCCTTCGTTTGACATGTGATCAGTGGATGTCGGCCAAAAACCACAGCTTTGAATTCTTTCTCTGTTCTGAGCAGCAGCAGTTATTCAAGATGGTTGAAATGCAGGTTCAGAGTTTAATGTGTCGAGAACAAAACTGTGGTGGGAAATACACAAAATCTAATAATAGTCAAGTTTAAAAAAAACCTGAAAATAGGATAATACAATATTTACGGATGTCTGCATTGTAGTTTCAGTCTTGGTTTCAGAGTCGTTACACCTCAAATATTTGTTTACTATGATGAATAAATGTGTATCCAAGTCTGAGATCAGATGCTTTTCTAGAAAAACATGGTGTGAGACAACCAGGGACGTGTGAAATCAGTTGACTAGATAATTCCAGTCTAATCTGAGTCTAAATCTAAAACACTGACGTCTCTGTTTGTGTGGAGTCCTTGTGAATATGCTCCTGGGGATTAAAACCTTTTCTCAAATCCCACTGTTACCCAGCATGCGCGTCACAGGGTGAGCATCCTGAGGGTTTCTAGCAGAGAGATAAAATGTCAGCCAGCTGCTCGGTTTAGCAAAACATCTCCCATGGAAACAGAACAATCCCAAAATAAAAAAGGCAGGATGTGAGCACTTCTTTGTCTGATCAATCCTGAAGAGGGAACATGATGTTTTCACTTTAACATTAGATTTTCTCAAGGACGACTTGTTGATTTAACACAGTGAAAGATAGATGTGAAAAATGATGGTTCAGCCGTAAAACCACAGACGAATGTGTTTTTAGAGGCAAAGACACAATGAGACATTTTATTACACACTAATCGGGTTTAGGAGGCTAAATGAATAAAGTGAAGTACGGTTAATTAAATGAATCCACTGCTGGAGGAAATCGGCCTTCACTTATTTGGAGAATTTAAAAAACAGCCTGTTTAACCTCACGACGTTCGTTTGAATTTTACTTTGAGCCTGAACTCCGCTGACGGCTCCTGGAAGCGTTTCCACAGCCTCCGGCCAAACGTCCTTTCTACTGGGGACCTGAGCCTCGTTCGCCAGGCAGATGTTCGCCAGGCAGATGTTCGCCAGGCAGATGTTCACCGCGATGCAACTTAGTACAAACGCTCTGTGGAAATACTCAGCTTCAGTTTGAACCTGCTTGATGAGAGGGGAGAGCCGACTGATTTTAGGAAAGCTCCGACACGGATTAGCGTGGGCCGAGCGGCTCCACACGGATTCGATGGCTGTTTTCTGCTGTTTACCGTCTGGTTTCTTTCCCTCGCTCGATGAAAAGCTGGCTGAGCGATGACTTGATGACAGCCAAACAGACTGCCAGACTTTACTACATCCTCTTATGTCCACAAATCTGTGAATCTGATTTACGTCAGAGTACGTGCATATGTCACATTTGTATATAGGTGTAAATCAAAGTGTACATAAGTGGCATGATGTGTCCAGAGATGTTGTTTGTGTGCCATTGTGTATCTGCATGCACCGGATCATGTGTGTGTGTGTGTGGTGCCATCTGTTAGGAGGTGCTTCCCCGGGCAGTAGCGTCCAGCAGACCAGCAGATTACTGCTGTTTACTACACTGACAGATTAACCTAGTGAACGATAATAATCCCTCCATCACTCTCTCTCTCTCTCTCTCTCTCTTTCTCCCATCTTTTCATTCCCAGCCTCTCATTCAACAATATTCATCGGTCATGAATCACTTGCTGAAATGTTAACCAACCACGACGAGGTACAGGCAAACCTATGATCATATTGACGAGTGAAAACTGTGAAAACAAATCTCTCTCAGAACAGAACCATCAACGAGGCAACAGGGCCAATGACTCCAGGACATACACAGATCCTTCAGTGCTATTTAACTCTTTCTCCATTTTCTTTGGCTTATTTTACAATACTATCTTTTTTATATTTAAATTCTACAGTTGGTGTTTGAAGTTTCTTTTTTATGTCTGTGTTATTTTCTCTTTGATCCGGTGACATGCTTGGTTATTTCAGCCTCTTTATCTTTGTGTGAGGTTTTTCTTGCCTCGGTTCCACTGAATCACACAAAGTCCTACAGGGGACACACGTCACATCTGCATATAAATATTCAACAGCTGGATGACAGAAACACGAGGGCGGCATCCTTTCACCAATTTTAATCCCATAGACTTAATATGACTTTAAAGACATTTCTGAATCAATCTAGAGCAAATATACAACCGCAGAGTCTAACCTTTGGAGAAAGGCTGACACCTGTTGTACTGATTTACATAATAAGTATGTTTTTAGTATAAATAAAGTACAACACATTGACATATATGTTGCTTTCGATGTCACTAACAGGCTGTATTCATAACTAAACTGAATTAGTTTGGAGGATGTTTTCATGCAAATCATTTCCCTTTGCTCTGGTGCACAATCCCTGATCTCTGTGTTGTTCCAGGCTGTAAAACCTGAGGACGTTTCAGCAGCATCCAGATGTTACACACTGAGACACATTGGAGATGCTGAACACGAGCCGTCTGCTCCGTCTGCTCGTAGTCCACATCCAGCCGACCCGTGTGCCGGGCACCACCGGTTGGGGGACGGCTGGATAAACCGTTAATCTGCTGAAATCACTGGTCACATCTCAGACATCAGCCAGGGACGTTTTATCAGCGCAGCCTCCGACTACGCGTAAATTCAAACATTACGATAATTAGTAATTAAAATGTACGGATTAGGACCCAGACGCATATCTACGTTAGATTCACATCAAAGTGTCTGGAGATCATACCGAGGGGCGGAGCGTCTATAAATGAGCTGTGATGAGAAACGACAGCATCGACCTCCAGGATCTCTGAGATTTAGAGATTTATTAATTAATTTCCGTAATTAGATTTTAGTTTATGCTTATTCAGGTTATGCTACGTGTGATTTTACGTGACGGTGGCAGATCGCTGTGTCGAGCATCCGATCATTTGGTGTTTGGCCTGTTTTTCAACAATATACGACGACGCTCCAGTGACCAAAGAGTGACACACTTTATGGATCACACACACAAAGAAATGGATTATCACACAGATCAGTGGCCAGACCGACCTAGAAAAACACTGAAGGACTGTCTGACTGGCACGCGACACACACACACACACACACACACACTGATGCAGTAAGAGGGGTCCTCCCTCATCTATCCCTCCCTTCACCCTCCCACTTTGTTTACATTCTCCTCCCTCCAGGCTGCCCATCTGCCTCCCTGCTCTGTCTGCCCTGATCTGCACCGAGGTTTAATCACGAGGAGACAGCCGGTGCCACATTCAGGGTGAAGACTGCCCGATGATGACGACACTGGGTTTTAGTACGTGTGTGTGTTCCCAGTGAAATGCCACAGGGGGACAGGAGCTCGGTTTGGGATTTAAAAGGGAAATATGTGTGCAGCAGAAAACCTTTGCGGTTGTCGGAGAACATTTCCAATAAAGCAGACGACAGATTCTGCTCCCTGTCATTTGTCAGCGTGTCATCTCCCGCTGTGCGACGTGTCTGAGAGTCTGATAGAAAATGGCAGCTGGAATCCGATTGACGGCGTCGACTCCCAATGGCCTGATAAACGGGAACTGTTAGGTCTCCTAGCAACATCCAATCCCCTGGGCTCATCTAAATAATTGCAGTCAGTGGTTTTTTGTTGATGATTGCACTTAATGTGAAGGTGTGTTATGTAAGACTGCTCTAACGTTCTGTCACTCTCCTCCATGACTGGAGGTCGTTGACACCTACAGTGAGTCAGCGTCTGTTCCGTTTAAAGCCAACGTTGGAAACCCCCGATCGGGGATTAGCAGTCGTATGGATTCACGTTATTTCACCAACACGGAAACTGGTGAGGGACATGAGGGGACGAGCGTCTGCACTGATGAGATATTGACTGAAACAATTATGCAACAGAGTCCGTGACCATGAGAACATAGATCGTGTGACTACGAGCATTAACACGTGTACACACCCGTGTGTTGTCTGTTGTATTATTATTATTAAGTGTACATTATAACTGAACTTTTATATACATTTGTATTTCACTGTTTTAATTGTGGCCACAGTAGTTTGACGAACTGCGTTTTCATTAAGTCACGTACGTGCTGCTAGGCAACTGACTGCGTCCTTTATATTTGAAAAATGGAATCTCCACAAACATTTGTGATGGATTAAATTTATTCATAACCATAATTTACAGTATAAAGTGCTTCTTGTCTTCACATGCTCATGTTCTGGTGTGTGACTGAGTATATGCACTTGTGTTAGTGTCAGTACAGTACTAATTATTATCAGGAGTGAAATCACTACAGTGAAGAGATCCCATTGAGTCGAGAGCGACCATCAGCTTCATGGTGTACGGATCAGACGCCTCAGACACACCACGCACCATCCTTCCTCCTAGTGCATTGTGGGATATCGGCGGAAGCATTCATCCTTGGATATCTCTTCTTTTCCATCTCTGTCTCAGTGTCCATCTTTCCATCTTCTCTCCAGACTCCATTGCTGCTCTCTCCTCCATCTCGTCCCTACCAAGCAGCGTCTCAGGCTCCCTCCTCGCATTCCTCCGTCTGTCCCGGTGTTCACCCTTCTCAAGGTGACTCACCACAGAGGCTTCTCTCTCTCCGTCTTTCCCAGCACCCGTCTCTCTGCCACCGGCGTTCAGAGTAAATCACACCGTCTCTGTCCTCAGAACGCCGCCTCTATTTCTCCGTCTGAGGCCTCAGGTGTCTGACCTTCCCTTCGTCTCTGCCGTCCATCCTCTCACCAACCGATCGTTGCAACTTCCCCTATCCATTGATCGGCCCGGATCAAATGGCCCCAGTTCCCTTGTCAACCGAACTTCCCTCAGATTATGTCCCCCCCCCACCCGCCGCCTGTTTCACCCACTCCTCTTACTCCACCCAGCCGGAACTTGGGAGTTTCCACTCACTAACACACCCTCCTCCTCCTCCTCCTCCACTCTTTGACGCAGTCGTCGGAGTTGTGCGCGGTTTCCGCCTCTGGCAACGGACGGCATCACAAACCGTGACAGAGCGCCAGCGTTTTCCACGACTCGGCCTCGATGCTCTCTCATGCCAACCAACCTCCCTCCCCCTCCTCCTCCCAATGTGGAGCCGAGGAGTAGCCCCTGCCCATCATCCCTCATTAGCAGGGATGGACCATGACACTATTGAAGGAATGGAGCTACAGTTACCCAACAGTACATGTTGATCTTATAGTCTCCAACGACCACAGCAAAACTTAACACGATGATACAAACACTAAGTTAACAGACATGCTGCAGGAGAGAACAACTTCCATAAAGCAATGTTAGTGTGGACACTGGACAGTAACTTATAATGATATCAGTGAGTTTTCAGTAGAAATCACATCATGGAGTCTAAGTTGAATGGCTGGAACAGGATGTCCTTCGTGACCCGACAGCTCACTGGGGTTTTTTGGAGACTGCTGGAGGGGGGGTTGGTCGTGTCCACACCTTCCTCCGGGATACATTGTGTTAAGAGAGAGGGGATTAAGGAGGGGGATTGACCACAGAGCCGGCTGAGGAACCATTTTGACGCACTTGTCTGTTCTCTGTGCGGCGTCCGGACCGGAGCTGCCTCTGCTTCCCCCCCGAGCCTCAGCTCCAGCAGCTCCATCACGACGTGCTGTCGCATTATGTAATGTTTGAATAGACGTGCACCAAATGGATGCAGGAAAAAGACCAAACACAGCCTTCATGCTTTGGACCAGCACCCCCCACCACCCTGTGTGGATTTTCCACATTAATCCAAATAATGTGAGACATTGTCTCTCTGTCAGCTGCTGTCTTTAGGGGGGGGATGAGACACTCACACGGTGTCTGTGATGTGAAGAGTTGCTGCAGTCGGACTGACACGATGCTGCAGGTTTTCACCAGCAGCAGGTTTCATGTTCCAGTCACGCATTTCACCTGCACATTATTAACCATCATCATCATTTCTGTCTGTGTGACTAATACACGCAGATCTGCAGGCTGTGAACTCCCTCCATCCTCTGCAGCGACGCCAGATGTTCGCAGCTGTATTTCTGTTTTTTGTTGTTGTGCATGAAGCATGTTTCTGCTCATCCTGCACCTCGGAGACACACGCAGGGTAGAAGCACAGCAGCTACTCCTGAAACAGAAAGGAGGCTGCTCGTGACTGAACGAAGGTGTTGGCTCTGGATGATGTGGAACCCGAGTGGCGTGAACGGTGTGGAGGTGTCCCCACCCTGGGACAGTGGACAGTGTCCCCGCCCTGGGACAGTGGACAGTGTCCCCGCCCTGGGACAGTGGATCGGGATTATGCAGAAAACAAACATAGCAAAATGTGATTTAATCTGCACAACAGGCTGGATTAGTAACGTGGGGGATGTAACGCGTTACCACCCTGCACCGGCGGGAGTCGCGACTCAAGTTGAGGGGGGGAAGAAGAGGGGCGACGGTGTCCAGGTGATACACCCCCCGTCTCCGGTTAGTCCCCGGTTAGTCTCCGGTTAGTCTCCGGTGCCCCCACACGGAGAAGCGTTGGTTTTTTAAAAACGTGACAAATGACAGAAATCACAATTTAAACACGCAGATGACGTGAAACCCGCAGCTGGCGGACACACACGAGCCCCCCCCCCCACCGGGCTCAGTGTCCCCGGAGCACCGGGGGTCTGCGGCTCCACACGGAACCGGACCCGGTACCGGACCCGGACCCGGTACCGGACCCGGTACCAGCAGCTGACAGTGAAACCCGGAGCTCTTACCCCCATGTCGGCGCAGTCAGTCGGGTTCCCCTCAGCAGACGAGTCGCGGTTCGGTCCGAGCAGCGGAGCCGGGTCACGGTGACGAAGAGGAGGGTTTAGGAAAACTAATGGATGACTTCAACTTTGACAGTTAAACAATTACCGAGCTAACACGAGATCCTGAAAAACGAGTTAATTGCTCTCAATCAACGGGCACGAGGCCGCGGGCGGATCGCACGGCTCGGCTCGGCCTGGCCCCGGGTCGCAGGACGGGAGAACCGCTCGGTGTGTCGGGGGTGAACGGTTTAAAACCCGGCGGAGACTCTTCGACCTGCTCCGGTAACACACGCCACTGATGCCGGCGGAAAGTAGAGCCGACCAACAAGGCTTCTTCTCCGGATGCCGTCTCCCTCCGCGGAGGTGCGCAGGCCGCGCCTCAGCACTCAGGGTTCCCCGGGGTTTCACTCCGCGGATGAAACGAGGACCAAATAGGGCGAGGCAGTTTTATTCATAAAACAGCTTCACGGCACTTTTATGAATGTATATTTGCACATAATACTTTCAGTGGCACAGTGATATATATATTTGATCCCATTTATTCACCGGGCAGTGTAAGAATAGTGCCTTTTAGTATATATTTATTTATTTATCTGGCAGTAACAGGTTAACTTGCCTCTGTACCAACCCCATGTTGTGTTATGCGGTTTATATATGATACGTGACTCTTATGTTTTTATGTTTGTATTTGCTGCTGTAAAACTGTAATTTCCCTTCTTGGATGTATAAAGTATGAATTAATGGATATATGTCTATCTATCGATCTATCTATAAACTAAACTAATATATTTCCCAAATCTTAGTTTAATCACACGACACACTTGCAGGATTCAACATGATCTAGTTGATGTTTTTATTATTTATCTTTAATTGAGCAAATTCCCTCCCAAAAAAACTTTAGTACATGAGCACATGGAACATAAACTAAATTACTACTGCACGATGCCCTGGGTGATATTTTTTTATTATGTTTGTTTAATTGTACAAACTCCAGTTTGGCATTTAACACAGTGAATCTGCAGCTGTTGGGGACAATCGAAGGTTGGGGGTCTGGGGAAGTTGCCTGCTTCATGTCAGGTCAATAATTCAACTCTGCTTGTGAAAAATGAGCCGATAAGACGTGTGTATACGAGGGGGAAATAACTGACATGTAATCCGAAATGTCCATTATGCCAAAGTCTTCAATTTGTTGTATTTCACAGTATTTACAATATAATAATTTGGGAACTGATAACTCCTCAGTCAGATGAAAAGATCTTGTTCCTGTATATTTGTTCCGTTGGCAGCAGCTGTTCAAGCTGCAGCGTCTCTGCTGCTGTGAAGCGTGAACAAAGTGCACATCTGCAGCATCGATGGCATCTGGGGAAAAGACTGTCGCACACAGTCTGGTCTCCAAATGCCGGATAAAGGCGGCGTCAGTAGGGCAGCGTGCAACTAACAGAAAAGAATCCAGATGTGTGAATGCACCAAACATAGATTTTATTTGTCAGAGATTGTGTTGACAAATAAGAGTAGAAACGAGGGAAGAGCGAGGCTGAGGAGGAGATAAGAGAAGAGGGGAATAGTCACAAGAGGAATAGAAAGAAAATACACAAGATTTCACCGATAAGGACTCAGGCGAAAGTCACCGGCATCACACTGGAAGATGGTTTGTATTGTGGTAATATTGGGAATGAACAGCCGGGCCACTGTGCACAGAACAAACTGCAATAACAGAAAACTAAAAAACCACATGGAAACAATGTGATTGTTATGGTCGGTCAGAGCAAAGCTTCGGTTTCACATCCTTTATTTCTGTATGCACCACCTGCTGTGGAAGATTAGACAATTATTCTGCTGTTTTTAGAGCCTTCAAATGGAGCAGGGTGCTATGAATAGTGTGCAGCTGCCAGACACACTCACACACACACACACGCATGCACACACATCCATCCTGACAGAGGGGGATTCAAACACTGAGCAAATGAATGGAGGGGAAATCACATTAGATTGCATAACACACAAGCAAGTATGAGGGTGTGTTCATGTCTGGTTGTCGCTGCAAAGGAAAGTGTGTGCTGCAATGCAAATGTTTGCCTGTGCGTGTCTACACTGAGTTTGCCTGGGATCAATACTCGTCTCTATCATAATTGAAGTGTGGCCTGGTTTCAGCCTGCACCACTTATCACGGTTCTTTTGTAAAACTGAGCTGCAAGAATCTGTGTCATGACTCGCACGAAGAAAATGTGCAAGTAGTGAATAAAAGGTGAGAATGAAGTCTGGACTGTGAGCGACACATGGAACCCCCGTTCATCGGAGGAGCACATAGGAGACGAGGTGAAGATACAGTGCTCATACATTCCTGCAAACATTTTGATAGTAGGGACTTGTTCATTAGTGTGATATCACTATATACATATTAAATATTATATTAGTTTATTATTATGCAGTTTGCACAGTATGTTACGGTTTGTTATGGTTAATTATTCACCATTCACAGATGATAATCATTTAGACACATCTTGTGCTGGCTGCAAAAAGGTCAGATACCGTCTCCTCCATGTTAGCAGATGGGACATGGAACAAACTAAAAAGTCAAAGATGGTTTGCTGTGATTTAAGTTAGTTCACACTGATGTTTGTTCAAGTGTTAATGTTCATGCTCAAGTTTGGTTTTAATTAGTTATGTGATAATCTAAAAACAGACGATTGATCGGAGGGACCTCGATGCAGCGACTCCACAGACTCTGACTCCAAATGTGCAAAATGACATCGTCCAGGATATTCCTCTCCATCATCTGCTCCGGGCATCTCCCAGGATGCTGCTGAGGAAAAATAAAAGAGCAGCACATCTTTTCATGAAAGGACCAATAACAGGGTGTATTGTAAGGTTGGAGAGAAAAGCAGAGACACGGGAGTGGGAGGGAAACAACAGAACAAAAACATTTCAGAGACCTGGTCACCATGGCAACAGCTGTCAGGTAACCACGGCTCCCTAATCATGTCGCTGACACAAAACAAAACGGAAGAAATTGGAAAACGGATGAATGGAAGGGGGGGAGGTGAAGCAAACCCAAAGAGAAAAGATGTGAAAAGTAAAGTTAAAGAAATAATTTCATTTTCTCTTTGTTGAACTTCAGCTGATTGTGATTTGATGAACGGCGACAGACTGAATCCGACTAATGGAAAAGATCAGATGCTGCGACGGGGGAATGCTTTGTCACTGTACTTAGCAGAGACAAATGGAGGCAATAGACTTGAAATCTCACTTGAATCTGAGAATTGATTCTTAACGCGTGCACGCACACACACACACACACACACACACACACACACACACACACACACACACACACACACACACAGTCACACTATTTGCTGATTCTGATTTTGTTTCTTCTGTTAGTCAAGTCAAGGAAACATTTAATACATTTTTCACATAAAAGCAGCACAAACATCACAATGTGAAAGACACAGTTTAGTGTATATATATATATATATATAGGTCGCATATATTTCCTCCATAGCTCTGTCAGGATTGTATAGGATTAATATTTTAAATCCTTAAGAAGATTAAGAGTCTACAGTCACGCAAGCATATGAATTGAATATGTGGTGCTTTGAGCTAAATGCTAACATCTGCGTGTTTACATGTGTTCACAGTGTCAACATACTGATGTCTATGTTCCATGTTCACCATCTTACTATAGCATGTTAGCACGCTAACGTTTGCTGATTAGCACTTAAGGCAAACTACATCTGAGGCTGATGAAAATGTCATTGTCTTTTAATTGATCATTAAACGTATGATGTGTAACTTGAGCCACCAGGGGTCGCTCAATCGAAACAACAACAAAAGACGTAGTTTGATGACATCGTGAAGCAGCGTGGGATCATGGGAGTTGTTGTGTTCAACATCATTGTCAATGAAGATCAACCTGACAGGACTCAGGAGCACGTCATGTTCTCGGATGAGGTGACGTATTAAAGTTTTATTCACGTTATGCAGCAAACGGTAAAGAACAATCGTGACCAATAGAAACAGTGGAAGGAAAAAACAACCTTTGTTATTAACATGAATTATGTCACACACTCTCTCTCCCAGCTCTACGGAGATATGAGCATCCAGATCCTGGAAACGTCCCAAAAGGACCACCGGCCTCTGAGCAGCTGCACCGAAGCAGCTGTGGGATTTGCTGCCTTGCTCATGGGATCTCTGTGGTATTCATTGATGCAGAGGAGTGTGTGTTAGTTGCTCATTTGCACAAAGACTTTCCCAGTATGTCTGGAAGATTCAGGTCACACGCTCTAACCCATCTAGCTTACACTCTCTGTAAATGTCACATTGTGAATGTGCTGCAAATAACTGTGGTGAATGTAGTTGAATAAGAATTCAGTTTCCAACAGGAAAACATTTAACAAGCTCGTTGAATTAACTTGACTTGAAATCATTTCTACCTCCGAAACGAAATCAAGATGATAGAACATAAAAACCTTTGTAAGAACGTAAAGATCTATTCACATATTAAATACTAACGCTGGCCCTATTTCTTTTAGATAAAACACTAATGAGATCATTACTCCGCCACTGTCACCGTGTGGAATAATTATGACCCCATACAATTAAAAAACATAATCATACATTTGTAAATAGGAATTTAACACAAAGAAGCATGAAAGGTTGTTTGTCTCTACATGTCAGAGCTGTGATACGCTGGAGATCTGTCCAGGATGAACCTCGCCTCTCACCCAATGATGTCCGCTGGGATTGGCTGCAGCCCCCCCCACAACCCTCATGGGATAAGTGGTATAGATAATGGATGGATGGATAATACAAATCATACACCACTTGTGCAATAACGTGTACAGTGAAGAGTGTGTGTGTGTGTGTGTGTGTGTGTGTGTGTGTGTGTGTGAGTCCTTGGGCACGATGCCATGCGTGTACTGATGAACATCATCGCTGCATCACGGAGCACAGACACATGTCCTGCAGATATGAACATGCAGACGATCAAACACACATGTGAGAGATAAATGAGCGGACATGGCTGCACTAACACGACAGGTGTGTGCACGGTACAGGTGTGATGACTCCACAGCCTGAGACAAACTGGTGCTCGCAACCACACACACACACACACACACACACACACACACACACACACACACACACAAACACACACTCTTACCTGCTCACAGATCCTTCAGATGTGCGTTGTGTAAGTCTCCTAACATGTGTGAATGAGGGTCCCTTCTGGTCCCCCTCAGCTTGAAGAGGCTGGTGAGTGAAATAATACACAGGCAAATGCACACACTCAGACTCACACACAAACACACACACTCAGACTCACACACAAACACACACACTCAGACTCACACACAAACACACACAATCAGACTCACACACAAACATGTGCCAGTGAAGAAATGGTGAATATAAATGAAAATACAAACCCAACGAAGGACTTCATATATTTTGGTGCAGATCGGGATCAGGAACATCCTCTGGGGACACCAAATTTAATGCCAATACATTCAGGAATAAAATGTAATTACAAAGGCCAACCCCACCAAAGTCAAAAGAATCTAACCTCTGAGGACCATGAATATGCACAGCACATTTGAAAGCAATTCACTGAACCACAATTGTCAATAAGATGACGATGGAACAAGAAAAGTTGAGGAATCATGAAAATCATATAAATTCATCCTTTGACGACAACGAATGTTTGTACAATATTTCATAGGAATCCATTGGATGGTACTTGAAACATTTCAGCATTTAGCAAAACTGTGGACTGAGCCACATTCATCTTCATCCATCTCACCACACACATAACGTGACTAGAAAGTAAAGAATACGTTATATTATACAGAAATATTAGAGATATGAGAAATGTATGAAAAAGAATGAGCACATCGAAACCAAGGGGAAATGTTTATGATAACATTTAGTGCCCAAACCCTGTGTTGCTAATTGCTAACTAGCTCAAACACGTCCAGTGTAAAACTGCAGATAATCCCAGCAGCTCCGGTTTCAGCACTCTGGACAGCTCCTGTGACACGTCTCTGAAGGAAAGTCCAACTTTTCCTCGACGTAAACGAAGAAAGAAAACGTTTTAAAAAGTGCTTGAGGCTGATTTGCATCTGACAGCAGAGGATATTTGTACGATCATTTATGGGCAAACGTCCCAGAGACATTAGACTGTGCTGAAATCCACTGACCTCCTTCTTTCCACTTCCTCTGTTGTTCTCTGTTGTTCCTTATCTGCCCTCCAGCTGTGTGATCACTCTCGTCCCTATCTGCTCTCTCCTCTCCAGAGTTTCTCCTCTCATCGTTACCACAGGGACACGACGCAGTGGTTCTGTGGAGAAGTTGATCAACTCTATTTGAGCAGAAATACAGAAATAAGAAAACCCTCTCTCTCTCGGTTTCTCCCTCCTCAGTCCAGATGCTCTTTGCAGTGATGTGGTTTGGTTTCGTTTGCCTTTTGCAAGACATCCAGTAGGGATGAGATACACAGGACAGAGCAGCACCTTGCAGCAAACAGGAGAAATGACATTCAGTCAAATATTACTTTGAAAATACTCTGAAAGTATATGTACATGTACATGTTAATATGAGTTGTATGTATCCTACAGCTGCAGACACACACACTCATGATCAGGTATCGGGTGCTGCACAGTTGAATAAATAATTCGCATTCATACGGAACATGTGGAAGTTTCTGTTGGTGCGTTTGTATGTGCTTGTGTATTTGTGTATTTGTGTATTTGTGTATTTGTGTGTGTGTGTGTGTGTGTGTGTGTGCCACTGGCTGTGTTTCTCTGTCTCCCGCCTACGCTGAGTGCCCCTTCTGCTCGACTCAGTTCCTTCATCTTATAATAGAAACACCGGCCAAACTGTAGCTGCAGCAAATGACTGGATTTACACCAGGAGTGAGTTGTTTCCAGCGAGAAGGAAACACAAGTTTAGATATAAAACATTAATTGTCATTACTTTCCGGAGTTTTTTCTGTCAATTTAAAAAAAGCATAAGCATAAAACTATATAATGAGTCACCCTGGAGATCTAGCGCAGGGGTGGGGAAATGTTTAATATTAAAATCCTTTTAAATTTCATAACCTCCTTTAGGGACCTGTGTTTCATTTGCATCAGACAGCGTCGGGCCACACGGCTGTACATTAAATTGTTGTATCTATAAATACACCGTGGTTCACAGCAAGTGATCGATAACTAGTGAACGGCTGGAAGTGACTCTGACCTTGTTTTTCTGCTCAGAGGCTGAAACAGATGAAAGACCTGCAGCCTCTTCCAGTTCTACATGTTATTTTAACTGGTCACAATGAACATTTCATGCAGTGGGGAAAAGACAGTTTAAGGAAACTCCGTGTCAGTGTGAGGAAAACTCAGTCACACCTCCCCCCCCCAGCCGGTGCTCTGCTCAGCCAAAGATGGCCACTATCAGGGCACAATTTTAAAAAAGGTACACTGCTGTCTCTTTAAGGCCCTGCTCCGCTGCGACAGCCAATCACAGGCTGGAAAACGTGGCTAGACCGTCGTTGTCAGTGACCTTGAGAGAAGAGTGAAGGAATGGAGGAAGTGTGAGATGGAAATGATGAATGAAGGAGGAAGACGGAGGGAGAGGTTTATAGACGAGGATAACCCTCTCCCTGCCTTTCCCTCACTCTAATCTCTCTCTCTTTCTCCATCCATCTACCACCCCCCATCCGACACATAAACACACAAACACACAAACGCACAAAGACACACACACTTTCCTCTCTGCTCACAGACCTACAGAGTGTTGCATAATTCCCAGCGTGAGGGAGGGAGGTGAGGAAAGGCGAGAGAGAGCGGCAGCAGGGAGAATGACTCACGATGCAACATGCACCACAACTCCACACTCCATCGAACAACACACAGTACATCACTAACACACACACACACACAGACACACACATCACAGAAATGGTCGGTGTGTTCGTCAGTAGCTCACGACTAACGTCTGTACAGTTTGGAGTGAATCAACAGTCTGGTGACTATGAAACAAACCACAAGAGATGAGTTTTATTCAAGCTTGTTATTGTTAGAGGCAGTATTTGATTTTTCTATCTTTACCCAAAAGTCGTATTAATTAAAATAACAACAGTATTGTTAGATGTTAGATTTAAAGTTTGAGAAGTTCAGTATCGATTACATCTCTCACATACTTTAATGGAGGATGGAAATAGGAGCTGCAGTGATGGGCAGTCTGAGGAAAGAGATTTTAAAGCTTTTCAAATGATCAACCTGCTTATGAATATGTCTCCTGTAAGTTGCAGACTAGTTCCTCCACCCCTCCACCCCCACACTTTCCCTTCAGTCTGGTAAACACAGAGACAACAGGAATACGTTAGCCCTGTGTGACCCTGTCGTAAAGCCCACGCCTGCACACTCTGCTCCTGGACCGTTCCTCCAGAGTAATGGAGGGAAGCAGTGCTGGGACGTGCTCTGTAATGTCTGCATATTCGTCTCGTGCAACATAAACACACAGCAAATGGACACAACAACACCTCACAATCGAATGTAATAGAGTGGAACCGCATCACAAAGTGTTCAGAGCCACAGTTTGTGCTGAACACTAAACGGAGTTCAGCCCCTGTGAAGTGTACAGTGAGTCTCTTGTGCTCGAGTGACTTTGTGTTATTACGGAGGTGAACAAAGCTCCACAGCTGCTTTGGGATTGAAGTGATTTTCTAAATGAGAGCGAGTGCTCTGACCCGGTGAAAAGCTTCTATCCAATCAGCCTGGAATGAACTCGGCAGCGAATCAATGCAAACAGTCACGACAAACACCGGTGACCACAAACCTGTAGAAGAGAAGCTCCAGCATCGAGACAAAGGATCACGACAGTAGATGAATATCTGGTTTTATTTATACGTCCTCTACACAGCTTGATGAAAGTCTCTCTGACAACAGCCCCCGTGTCCATCCTTACAAGTGATCTAGTGTGAATTTTGATTGGATGATTAATAAACAAGGGAAACTAATGTGTAAAGGACGACTCAGGCTTCTCTAAGTTTTTGTTTGTTTCCATTTGTTCAAATATTTCAAATTGAAAGTGTTCATGATTAATTGATTATCAGTTACTCTTCAGTTTCATCAGCAGCTGGACGATGTTAAAGTTAAAAGCTACTGTTAGCATTCAACTACTTCGCAGCTAACTATCCGTTGTCTTTTCAGGTGTTGATCAGTCGTGAGCATGAGGTGAGAACACGACACTAAATGGATTCACAGCAGAACAACAAATAACTCTGCATTTCTGAGCTTCCCACCCTGAAGCTGCGTCTCAATCCTTCAGAGGCTGCAACTATTCCCAGGATTCATTGCGCTTGGTTCTCAAAGAGTTCATGGTGCCAGCGAGCGATGAGACGTTCAATGCTTCAGTAAAACACTTCAAACTTTCTTGTCTTGTACAACTTCGGCTCTGTTGCCGACCTCTTTAGGTCGGACTGTCTCATTTTGGTTGTGGCCTTTGTGGCCTTCACGGTTGCTTTCATGCTAAGCTAAGCTAACCAGCGGCCGGCTGTAGATCCGTATTTACATCACGAACATGCACAAGGAGTGTTATCAATCTTCTTGTGTAAGTGTCAGCTGGAAAGTACACTTGTGTGTTTTCTTTCAAACCATATTTCCCAGAAAACCCTGCTGATTTATGGAGGATCTTTATTCTGTCACGGAGTTACTCAAGGTCTCTTTGCATTCGTCTCTGCTTTTCGCTCCTTTGAGGACGCCCAGCGCTCACAGGTCCTGACGATGATGGACGGACTCATGAGGGAAGTGCATATTGTCCCTTTTCTTTGCTGATGTGAACGTATCTTTCAATCTGTATTTATATCTCTCTGTATATCTCTCTCCATCCCATTCTTCACACCTATTAGTCACCGATCTCCTCCTGTCTCCGCGCGTCTTTTCCTCCACCTGCCGCGCTGTCATCCTGTCATCCTGCACATTCCATCCATCCATTACAAGGACAGTTGTGGTTACAGTTCGACGGGCTCTCTCCATTTTAACACCGGCTCCTGCAGGGCACCGTCTAAGATGGTTCCCCACGCACACGACTCACGGGATGTGGGAGCTGCCGGGTGATTTAAGTTTGGGCCAAGGCAGCTGTGACAGGAACGTTAATGCGGAGAGTCTATGATTTAGTGTTTCGAGGTTTAGTGATTTGTCGGTCGGGCAGCAAAGCTCTGAATGACGCACAGATATGAAGATTAAATGATTAATAATGAATCTCTGTGCAAACATTTACATGTTTATATTGATGGATGTGCAGCTGAATCCTGATGCTGTATAACGGCTCATGTTTGAATATAAAATAAATCATCTGTATGGATTGTGTAACTGGGTCGCATTGCTTCTCACTCCCACGCTCCTCATGCATCTTTGTCATGTTTTCCACACTCCATCTATGAATGAATCTGCCAGAGAGAAAGAGAGAGAGAGGGAGAGAGAGGGAGAGGAGAGGGAGAGAGAGAGGGAGAGAGAGAGAGAGAGAGAGAGAGGGAGAGGGAGAGAGAGAGAGAGAGAGAGAGAGAGAGGGGGACCGCAAGTTTAATTTTAGACTCAACACGTAATTCCCCATCTTTTACCACAGCTTCTATAAATAAACTCTCTCTCTCTCTCTCTCTCTCTCTCTCTCTCTCTCTCTCTCTCTCTCTCTCTCTCTCTCTCTCTCTCTCTCTCTCTCTCAACCTACGCAATCACTGTTTAATGGACTAAAAGAGAGCGAGACGGAGGGAGAGAGGGAGGGGAGACGAGAGGGGCGCTGCTTAGCAACCGTATCCTGACTTGGCAAGTCACGTGATCGGGAGATGACCTGCACCGACTGTGGTACTAACACACACACACACACACACAAACACACACACACTGACACACACACACACTTACTTTCTGAACTTTTATAAAAACCAATCAAGGGAGAAAGTGATCGATTATCTTAACTATGTTTACATTTACTTGACTCACGGTTTTAAGGCAGGACTTGTATTTGTAATGGAGACTTTTTCGATTTTGGTTCTTTTACCTTCACTTAGGAACAAGAGGTGTGAGGCTAGAGAGGCTCTTCAACACGGGGGAAACACGGCACACACACTTGATGTCAGTGGATGATGTGGTTTGTAGACATCGATGTTTGAAGGCTGATCATTTAGTGAGATTCAGCAGCGGCAGAGTCAACGTCTCCTCCTCTGGATGAGTCTGGTTGAACTGCAGTGGTCTGCAACAGGAGGAGGGATAATGGGTGAACTGCTCCTTTAATGGAAGAGACAGAAGTGAACAGCACCTGAGGCTCTTAACACATCACTTAGTCGTGTCCCCCTGGAGGGGGCACGGAGCCCCTGCAGGGGGAGCGTAGACTAAAAAATATGGAGTGAAGTTAAGTTGAATGAATATGATTGATTCATGGGATATAATCCTATTTTAAAATGTGCTTTTATATCAATGTAACTGTGAAAATCTAGAATATAAATAGTTGCATTCATACAAGTCCTGCAGTTCATCAGTTCACCTGTTTGTTCTGGGATCAGTTCACCTGTTTGTTCTGGGATCAGTTCACCTGTTTGTTCTGGGATCAGTTCACCTGTTTGTTCTGAGATCAGTCCTGTTTGCAGATCAGTTCACCTGTTTCTAACCTGTGACCCTCAAACTGCTTCAGAACAATCCCTTCATTTGAATGTGTAGAAATATTCTCTGCACTAAGATGCTGGCGTTTCTGCGTGGAAACCAGGAAGTGAGTTCCTCTTCACGCCTCCCTCGGCGTTCACCTTGACGGGCCCCCAAACCCCCTGTGCACCCCCTTCCCCTGCCTCTCCCATTGGATGAGAGACGGAGCCAGAGCCGGCTCTGATTGGTTGCCAGGACCCAGCCTGTTGCTGGGCTGTTTCCATGGAGATCATTATCGCTGTTTTTCCCTCGCCTCATCCTCAGAGATGCAGAAAGAGAGAGAGAGAGAGAGAGAGAGAGAGAGAGAGAGAGAGAGAGAGAGAGAGAGAGAGAGAGAGAGAGAGTGGAGGGATGAGAAGAGAGACAAATGATGACAATGAAAGGAGAGAACAATTAGATTAAGGGAATGAGGGAGTAATGTGGGATATGTGTGTGTGTGTGTGTGTGTGTGTGTGTGTGTGTGTGTGTGTGTGTGTGTGTGTGTGTGTGTGTGTGACAGGGACAGGAGGTGATGAATCCTGAGGAACTCTGGGATCACTGCAGTTAAGATGGCGCTCTTTTCTCAGACGCTGTCTCCCCCTGCATCCTAATTCTGCTCTCACAGAATCCAACACACTTCAGTTGTCGTCACACCCCCACACACAAACCTCTTCTTCCTAGAAATCGGAGTGAACTCCTGCTTCTAACGGGTCCATTCACAAAGTCACACACATCCTCTCACTCCTGTTGCTGCAGAACCAGAGTTAGTTAACACACTCTCAAGTGACTACTTCCAGCAAAGAGATGAGCTCAGCTGCTGCACTCACACATTCGTCAGATTAATAGCTGTCTAATGTACTGATATTACACGACAGAGGAGCCCGGCTCGCATCGATTTGCCAGAACATAAAAACGTCTCCGCACGGGCAAAAAATGGCGCCTTGAGAGTCTCTTTCTGTCAGAGACGGTGGACGTTAGTGCCTCCAATGAGGAAATTGGGAAGAATTATCACAGCGCGCTTTTCAGTCTATTAAGCAACATCATCATTCGCTGGATTTATCCGTCGCCATTCTTTCCTCTGTGAGCTGTGGTTTCTCTTCCTGTCACCTCCTGCATTGAGGCGTTTTTTAATGGCGTCTGGCTGGCGAGAATCATCTGAGCCCCGAGGAGGGCGAAAAACAACTGCTTTGGCAAAGTCAAGAACAATATCAGGCGTTATTTAGCTCGGGGAAATTTGCAGGATGAGACACAGATTGCTTGTGACATATGAATAAGTGGACGGCGGGAGGCAGTGATCGATGAGGAGGTGAGGGAGAGATTGAAGGTTTAGCAGAGGAGGAGTCTACTCACTGACAGCAGATGAATAAAAGTCTCATGCACGTCTGATTTAGTGTCACTAAAACAAAGAGGCCTCCTCAAAACACACACGGTCTCTTTAATTTACAGCTGAGTTCGGCTGATTTATATTCCTGACACACTGCACATGAGGCGTCGGCTGCGAGCCATGAATGAATTTCCCCTGTGAACCCTCCTTCACCTGTTGAGCGGAGCATTCGTGTTATTTCCAGTCTGCAGGTGAAGCAGAATCCTGCAGAACCCACAGAACCCACAGAACCCACAGAACCCACAGAACCCACAGAACCCACAGAACCCACAGAACCCACAGAACCCACAGAACCCACAGAACACAGAGAACCCACAGAACCCACAGAACCTGGAGGTGACATCACTAGTAAAGGTTTATGAGGCCGTCATGCCCCCAGTTCCTTAGATTGCTGATGTGTGTTGTTTAAAAAGCGTTACCCTCAGTTTAACGGCCATTTTAGGACATATCAGACTCAGCTATAGTCGGACTAACGGCCAGTGTTTCTAGTGATTGTCCACATGACTACAAATTTGAGAAATGCTAAAACCGATGTGCCTCAGTGAGCATAAGAGCGTGAAATCCCAAATGTGCTTTCAACACTTTCAACAATGCGAGTTAGACGTGTTGCATAAGGTCTTACATCACGAGGTGGAGCCGTCACTTTGCTGCTGTGCAGAGAAATGTTGGGCAGGAGGAATTTAACTCCACGATATGTGTTAGTCTGAGGTGTGAGCACAGACTGCAAAGTGACACTGACAGGAAGAGGAGAGGAGGAAGAGGAGGAAGAGGAGGAGGAGGAGGAGGAGGAAGAGGTGAACGAGGAGGAGGAGGAAGAGGAGGAGGAGGACGAGGAGGAGGAGGGGGAGGAGAATCCCCCTCGTCCTTCCTGTTTGTACGTCTCTGACCTTCAGACACCTGAGGAGACATTTCCTCTCACAGTTTGAGGAGGTGTGAAGGATCTCTCCCGCCTTCCCTCCCCTTCCTCCTGACCTTTATCTTCCTCTGTCTCTCTCCATCCTTCTTCTTTCTGTGACAACGCTCTTCCTCCATCCCTCCTTTCTCCCTCTGCCTCCATCTCTCTACTCAGCATCTGACTGCTCCCTCTGCTGAAAAACCGCTGGAACAACATATTTGATGGGAGAATATTACAGGAGCAGAATCAGATTTGTAGAAGGAGCCAGTAGCTTGTTAAAGCATGAAGACTGAAAACAGGGGAAACACTTCAAATGTCACATTAAACCTTTCATATCTCTTTTAAAACAGCAAATTGTCATTCAATTTTTTCGGGATTAAACAAATGAGACATGACTTGTTGAATATTAAGCTTTAAAGTTACCTGTGGGTTGATGTTGTTACCTCCAGGTTCACAGTTTCCTCTTGTTCAGGTGCCCGACTCGACGAACTGTTCATGACGAACCCTCGAGGCCCACGGGGAGAACCGGGACAGTTCCCAGCAGCACGACTTGTTGTTTCCCTCTGACCTCAACCTGACCCGAGATGAATGAGGTGTCGGACCTCCTGCTTCACCTGTGACTCTCACCTCACCCGAGCCTGACAGCTTGAACTGCTGACGTGTGTGTGTGTGTGTGCGTGTGTGTGTGTGTGTGTGTGTGTGTGTGTGTGTGCGTGTGTGTGTGTGTGTGTGTGTGTCCACAGTACTGTCGATAGTAATAATCATCTATTGTTGATGCGAGGTCAGAAAAGTGAGAATTTTAATCTAGAAAGAAAAAATCTGTGCAGTAACAGTCTCAGCTGTCAATCATGATGTTTCAACACATTTTTTTATATCTTCAAATAAAACTGATAAGAACGACCAAAACGACAGAAATCAACTTTAAGAAACATTTATTTAATTTTTTAGTTTGGTCCATGTCCCATCTGCTAACGTGGTGGGATCAGTGTCTGAACTGACCCACTCACTAACCCCTGCTTCACTATATGTAGACGTCTAAAAACACTTTCAGACACTTCTGCAGTAATTAACAACAACTCTTCAAATGCAGTAATTTGTTAAAGTATTATATAGTTTTATCCTTTTTTTCCTTTTTTTTCTGTTGAAACTTTTAAAAGCCAAAGAGACTGTCAGCTCTTAATAAGAGTCGTTACCCACAAAGTTCCTGCTTTCATTAAAGCTGCACTCTGACGTCTTCACAATAGGATTATTTCATTCGCGGCTGGATTAACTAATATAAATGTTCCTCTAACCTTGACGTAGACGGTGAATTAGTCACCCCCCCCCTCTCTAGAGAGTCATTAAAGCAACTGTTTCAGGCAGAAAATGTAATTCATGAAACACACAGTCATCTTCCCTCTCATTTGAATACAGCTGACTGATTGGTTTACAGCTGAGGAACGGCTCGAGCGAGCAGACAGAATGTGAATCACTTGTCGTCGTGATAATGACTCAAACTTTGAGCTGTGAAGAAGGAGGAAGAGCGGAGAGAGCAATTAACGGGCTGGAATTAACAAACACGGAGGCATCGAGAGACTCTAATGGCTCCTCGGTGGAGGAGATGACTGAGCGCTGAGGCCTCCAGGAAACCTCACGACCAGACGGCTGCTGTCGCCCGATCGGCTGAAACTAATAATCACCGGTCGGGAAAAGGAATTTAGGGAAAGGAATCAGTGTTTAATCACAGGAGTTTATGACGTGTTGATGTTAAACTGTGGCTCATTTAGAAGTTTATCACGTGCAACAGAATCCTTTAACCAGCTTCAGGAGCAATGTTCACGTCACTGGAGTTAATCAGATGTTCTATAACCTCGAGTGGGAGGTGGCGGTTTCAGAGGAGGCTCAGTGATTCCACATGATAATATAACGTTATTAGTTATTTAAAAGGAGATCATGTAGAAATATATCTCAACCTTAAGCACGCCTCCCCCCCCTGTCTTTGTCACTTTAGATATTTGAGGTGTCCCTGGGTCCCTTGCAAGGTGCTTCACAAATTTAAATTATTATAATTATTATTCATAAATGATCTTAATTGTACTTTCAATCTCAGCAGGAAGTAAATGAAAACAAACCCTCAGAGGGCGACTGCATCAAACATCGAACCATCACCTGCTTGTTTCCCTTTGGACTTTGTCTCTCAACAGAAAATCTAAAATCTACAAACCTCAACCCACAGCTGGTATTTGCTCGTGTTCCTTGTTCTGTGGTTTCACTGGCACCAGTAGAGATTCGTCTGACATCCTGACACTGCTGCAATCTAAAAGCACTTACTGGTTTTATTCTCCCCACTGGTGCCACAGCTCCCACTGCAGCGTCAGGAGTTAGTTCGCTTTCTTCTTACTTCACCAGCAGAGAAAGTTGGTGTCATTAAATCTACACTAATATACATTGTTAATATAATGTCTTTTTATTACCATCTCATTTCTGGGTTTTACGTTATGATATTATATTGTTTGAATGAAGGTAAATGTAAATGTGAAATCACAGTTTTAATGAGAAACACTTTGCACGTTGCTGCTGCTGCTGCCTGGTTCGATCCTGTTGTTATTTCTCCCTGGAATCACTGACGATCACTGACGATCACTAAGTTCTGCTTGTTTTTATCGCCTCCGCTGTTCGGACCTGATGAACCTTCAGTGTAAAATAAACTTTACACACATTTGATTCAGCAGCACATTGAGAAGTGAATCTTCCTCAGGGTGCTGACCGCTCCCTGCTGCACCTTCTGTGGGCTGACACAGGGGGGCAGTGTTACTACATATGGCTGTGGAGGAGCGTACACACACACACACAGCCACACACACACACAGACACACACACACACACACACACACAGTCAATAATGTAAAGGTCATTAACCCCGCCTCCCCCATGTTAGCAGATGGGACATGGATCAAACCCATTAAATCAAAACACACGACACTGATACGTTCATCACTGTAGGTTTGGTATTAACTAGTGATTTGATGCCATAACAACGTGATGATTGACAGATGAGACTAACTTGTGATTGTGCAGACTCGTGTGTGTGTGTGTGTGTGTGTCGGGAGTGTCTGTGTGTGTGTGTGTGTTTCACTGTGTACGTGTGATGCTGCATGTGCGAGTAGGTGGAGTTTGTGTGTGTTAAAGTGTGTTTATGTGTTAATGCTGTTACATGCATGAGCGTGAACACGTTGTTGAGGTGTTGGGGGGGGGGAGTAGTTGTACACTGATGAAAATTAATGATTTGTTTTATGGTATCTGAGAGTGTGAGATTAACTAACACACACACACACACACACACACACCACACACACACACACACACACACACACACACACACACACACACACACACAGCTGTAATTCAGTGAGTATTGACACCAGAGGCAGGTGCAGACGTCTACCAGTATTTTTATGAAGTGGAGATTCACTACACGAGCCACCGTGAGCTTGCTCCCCCACCTTCTGAAAAACCTGACAAATCACCACAAAGTCCTCGATCCATCATCGATCCTCTCCACCGGTGGAATCATGACGTGGAGATGTAACAGCAGGAGGAGACGGCTGAAAGCAGGACTTTGAAACTTTCAGATAAAGGCTGCGTCCTCCTCCTCCTCCTCCTCCTCCTCCGCCCGGGGACTGGTGCAGCTGATAGCATCTGTGCAGAGGAGGAGGTTGTTCTGACTACAGCAGCTTTTTCCTTCTCACTCAGCTCGTCCGAGTCGAGAGGAGAAATCCAGACTATCGTGTGTGAATGCTACAGATGACACTTCTTCTAACAGAGGCCCCGAGTGGAGACGTGTCCTCTGGCTCGCGGCTGCAGCTCATGAATATTATCAGCTCGTCTCGTCGTCTCCTGATGAATCTTTTCCCTAATTCGAACCTGAACGTGGTGGAAAACTGATTCTACAGCCCGAGGAAAGAGTGAGAGAAGGAAATAAAACAGCAAAGAGAAGGATCAATACTTCGACTGACATTAATCTCAGTCACGCGGCCTCCCCCTGTTTGCAGTGATGGATGTATCAGTCAATGACAGAGTCGCCTGCCAGGTTCATTTCTCATGCACACACACCCACGGTGTTTCAGCGCAGGGTGGTCGATGTGTGAGTCCACAGTTTGGATCGGGTCGGGAACATCTCTGGACTGACATTTATGGTTCGAAGCCTGAGAATCGGTTCTTCATTACCAGGTCAAAGTTTGGTTTCCTTTGTTCTAAACATTAGATCTGCAAAACCATGAGTAAAAAACTCAATAAATCCTGCAGCCAAACTCACATTTGGAAATTTCCTTTGTGTTTGGTGTGAACACATCGTTAGAAGAAGTCATTAAAAACCAGAGTTTATCTCCAAAACTCAGCAGGAAACTTTAAAAACATAAAGAATTCTAAACAGAGTTCGTTAAAGCGGCAGTTTGTTTGGTTCAGGAAGCCGGGGATCCTGGGTAATATCCACCGTTCAGTTGTGTTTCAGTTCAGTGAGTCAGAGCTCCACTCAGCACACAAACAGGCTTTTCTATCAGTCACCGCGTTCGACTGCAGGGGGCGCTGTTGCTCAGTCCAAATGACAAAGTGTTGCTTTAACTCTCTCTGGTGACAGGTATGAGCAGAGAGGAGTTTCTGATTCTACAAACACAACCCTGACAACCACCCGATGCACAAACAGATGTAGCTCAGAGACGACTCTGCTGATAAATGAAGAAACATGCTGAGTCACCGCTGATGAGATCCTGCCAGCGACGCAGGAGGAGGAGCAGGAGGAGGAGGAGGAGGAGGAGGAGGAGAGAAGTGGTGAAAGCTTGTGACGAGGCAGCAGCAGGGAACATGTGGTTCTGTCAGAATAAGAGGAGCTGGAGGGCGAATGCAACATGTTACTTAAAATACATATTCTCCTTTTTGGCTTAGTTCTATAAAATAATGTGGGTTTAGTTAAACAAGAACGAGAATACCAAACACGAGGTTCATTAGAACGACCTAAAGTGACAGAAACCATCTTTATCTATCTGCTAACATGGAGGAGCTGCCAGATGTGGCTGTGTGTGCAGATGTTTGTTGGTTCCCTTTGTGAAGCTCTATTTATCGTCCGTTTTTAAAGGAGCTACTCAGATAAAGTTATTATAACGTTTTTTTGGGGGGGGCGAGCGGTCACGTCATCCGTCTCCGCACACCGCCTGTGGCTTTGACAGATTTGTGTATGATCTCGTGAAACACGGCCTTCTAGAAACATTTTAAAAAACCGAAGTTGAAATGTCAAGTGGCGGTTTTAAGTGCTTTACTGAATAATGTGTTTTGGGCAATTAGGTATTTTCCGTCACAGACTGCATGGAAGTGCACTTTAAAATGAGTTTCACACTTATTCCCTTATTTCAAAAAGGTTTTCTCTGTAATTATCAGCCGTCAACTGGATTAACCTCGGGCGATCTGCTCCACAGCTCTCATTACATTTCCTCCATCCATCCCATCTCTCTCTCTCTCTCTCTCTCCCTCCATCCGTCTGTCTATCATCTCAAGCACAATAATTAATTTCCTCCTGTGATTAAGGATTTATACGTTAATCTCGGTAATTTCTCAAACGCAACGTGAAGCTTCTATTACCTGATTATTTTTCTGGGAGAATGACTGTCACCAAATGATCTTGAATCTGCTCCTGTTCCAGATGATAAGACAAAATAAAACTGTTTTTTTTTTCTCCTCTATCACTTGTGGACTGCTGCGGATTCTCATTATCTCCGGGGCCATTTTTCTCGGCGGGGCTCCAACACAACACGGGGGCGTTTTCCTCCGCCTGCTCCACGCCATTTTTCTCTCTCATCACATCTCGTCCACTCGGTATTGACTCGCTCATTGATCCAGCGGCCCACACTCCCTCCTTCCATCTCACTCCCCTAATCTCTATGAGTCCACCTCTCTACCTGTTTACTCTAATCCCTCCATCTTGCAATTTCTTTTCTTTCCTGTTCTCACGTCTCCACCCTCAATCAGAGAGGCCTTTTCTCTCCCTTCATCTCAGCAATCGTTCCTTTTCCTCCACCTCTTTGTAAATCTTCTCATCACTCGTGGCTTTGGGAATCGGAGTCCTAAGTGGTTTCATTAGTGTGAGCGATTGCAGGCTGATGCTGGAAAGCAGAGGGTGGTCACTGTATTTAATGCAAGCGAATCCACAGAAGTAAACCTCATTAAAGTGTAATGGGAACTACAAACGGAATGGATTGACAAAGTGTCAAAGTGTCCCAGCAAAGTTTTGAACAGGCCTAAAGTTTCTGTTCGTCCACATTCGAGGCACGAAATGAAGGCAGAGCCGGGAGACACCCATGTGTTCTCTACTGTCCCTTTTATTGTGAAATGTGAGGTGCTTTGTTTTGTAGGATTAAAGAAGAATGATTGTGTAAATATGGATGAAGCAATAATGAGCGAAATCTGTATTTGTATCTTTTATCAAATCAATTAACAGGACACGTCATAGTTCTATGTGTGATACTTCGTGTGTGACATTAACATTTGAAATCACAGAGATGAAACAAACTAAAATGCATTAATACAACAGTCAACGCTACAGATCCGTCCCTGAAGAAGACGAAGTCACATCACTGGAGTATTTTTCCAACACCTGGAAAAGAAGAAGAAGCAATTATCATTATTCCATCTCCCCGGGTCGATGCACTCCCATCGATTGTGTTGTCTGTGCAGCGTTAGTGTTGCGTTAGTGTTCATCTTCCCTCGTCCCTCCACCTGAGTCTGAGCCCAGCGATCGGACGTGTCTTTCCAGGAAGACGAGGACAGCTCGAGCAGATGCATCGTCCCTCTGAGGTCTGTCCGACTCCAAACCTGACAAACCAGCGGATGTTTCAGCTCTGCCTGATACCTGATGTCACCGAGAACATAAATCTGGAAATGTGCCGACTCACGACAGGAGCTGCGGCCCTGTGGCTTCATCACTCAGGCTGCTCAACACCTAATATGATCGTCCGTCACGTGGCCGTCTGGGCCTCTGATTGGAGCTGATCCGCTGCCGATGGCCGGCCCCCTCACTCACTTCACATCTGTGTCAAAGGCGGAAGCCGGCGGGGACCAGGGTGAACTCGACGATTCAGTTAATTAGTCACAAAAGTGAACAAACGCTCGCTGACAGCGTCTCGTCTCATCTGATCCGACAGGACTCGGCTACCGAGCGGCAGCTTAAGTAAACGCTGGTGATAAAACACGCAGCTGCTGCCTCGGAGCAGGACCTTTAAAAAGGAAGTGTCCACCTGCTGGAACGGGACGGGACTCCTGAAGTGTTCGTGTTCTGAGACGTTTAGGTTTTACAAGGTGAAGAGTTCATCTCTTGTAAAGCAAAGCAGATACAGATGACCCCAGCCCAAGGCCCAGGGGGGCAAAGGTCACGCAAACGTTGCTTAAATGGGATCAAGTACGATTTATTATGTATAAATATCTGTTGAAAACACATTTCAAATTGTCCTCTGCTCCCCTCGTCCCCTCTGCTGCTGCGGACGTGCAGAACAAGAAGCTATGAGCTAAATCAAAATGCTGAGTCACCAACAACCAGATCTTTTTTCCCCTGTTGTTTAGTTTTGAGATAAAATGAGGAATGTGCCTGTCACCGGCAACGGAAGTTGGTTTTGAGTTAACTGTTAAAATAAGGAAACCCCACATATTTAGATGTTGACTGTAGGTTTCTTCCAGCGGAGGCAGGTAACGTATAAATATCAACCGAGCCGGTGTTTACTTTCTTCACCGACACAGACACAAGTGAAAAGACGGCATCAATCCCAGCTCGGCTTTCAGAGGCAAGATGAGACGACTGAGAGAAAAGAAAGACAACGCGATGAGAGACGAGAGACGAAGAGCAGGCACAGCGTCGGCCTCGTGTCTCCGTGCTGCTGAAACACGGCAGGTTCTAATTACCACTGAGATATGTGCTCCTCTGTAATTACTGTGGGACTTAAAGGCTCAATTTCACATGAACCTGGTATAATTACACTCATGTGCTACAACCGTGAGAATACATCACTGAAGAAAGAACATTTTGTATTATTTGAGATTCATTTCCATGATTCCAAGTGACTTTGTCCCCCCCCCCCTCAGTCTGTTTGTTTGTTGTTTGTTTGTTTGTTTGTGAGCAAGATTACAAAGAAACTACTGGTCGTGTGTTTCAGGGAAGTTTGGTTTGGATCAGGAGGCAGATTCAGGATTCATCTTCACTTTCTTCAACATTTTCATTGATTTCTCAGAGAATAATTCATGCATCTTGATGAAAAACCAATCAGACACATTGAGGGGGACAGCATTCATTCATTCATGGAGTCCTGTTTGTGTGTCTGTGCAGCTGCAGACAGTTGTGGACTCACAACTTTCTGGTTAATAACAAAATATTGATTATAGCTGCTTTAAAGTACACAACAGAGGCATCGATCGTCTCTTCCGAGTCCAGTCGAAAGAACAAAAGAGTCAAAGTTTATCTCTAAGCTGAAAAAGTTTCTACTTCCCTGAAACATCCAACAAACAAAAGAAAACATATAAATCTCAGCAGATCTGCCGCTCGCTGCTCAGCTGCGTCTTCACGCCGCGTCCGTCTGTGGGGAAGCTGACGGGGACAATAACCACCACGACCTCCTGTGCTTTTGGTTTACATTTTATTTGACAAGACAATGATCTGAAAAACATGTACAATAGGTTTCCCAAAAAAGCATAAATGAAAACCGATCAGTGATAAACAAATTAAAAAAGAAAATGAAAGAAAATCCATGAAACACAAAAATATGATTACACCTCCAGTGTTTTCTCCTGTTTTTCTTGTAGCATCATCGATGTCAAACGCATCCTGTGTGTGTGTGTTTCCCTCTTTCATCATCCGTCCGACTGTCAGACGAGAGATGTGAGAATTGAAGAGCTAAAAATAAAATAAAGAAGGCACGTCTGGCTGCGTGATGAGAAGCTGGGATGTCGATGGATGAATGAGAGAGAACGGAGAGGGAGAAAGAAACAACGAGGGAGAGGATTCAGACCGAGACATTCACAGCTCGTGTTTCTGGCTTCGAACCCTCGGCCCCAACATGCAACACGGCACCACGTGAGGTCTCCGCCCTTCCACCACGCCACCTTCTCTCAGCTGCGGACACGTGAGGTTAATGGACGAAAGCGACCTGCTCACTGGGTTCAGGCTGCGTCTCCGCAATTTCCGCCTCAGGCCTGTTTTTCCTGGAGAAGTTAAGATTTTAATTCGAGATACGTCCAGAACGAAGCGACTCTATGAAACGTGACGCTCTGGATAAGACTGATCCCCCGAATGAGACCAAACTCATAACCCACCGCTCGCCGAGTCACTCTCCAACATAATGGATCCCGATGATTGTCTGTCTGCTCAATCCCTCCAGCGCAGCCCGCCAGCAAAACACATCAAACACATTAATCCACAGGAAACTACACATTCATTCATTTTGGGAAATTAATTTGCAGACAAAAGAGCGGTTGAGTTTTTAGTTCAGTGGCCGTGCTCGTCTGACACTGCACCAGGTTCGTGAGTCAAAAAGCCAAATACTTGTCATGGGAGGCGTCGACTCTTCTTGCAAAACAAGGAAATAGCTTTTATTCCCCCCCCATAGGTCCATGCAGCATGCAGACGTTCCCTTTGAAGTAAACACCTCAGACTCAAGAAGCAGACGCACGTAGAAGACGTATACACACGGGTTGGTGTTATAGAAGTCCCTCTTTATCCTGGAATTCAAACTGCGGAGTCACATTATCAGATAAACACGTATTGCAGCTGAAAAACAAACCGATTTCCACAACGAGGCTCGGTTGCGTTGAGGTGAATCTGACAGAAATCAGCAAAAATAAAAGGCAAAAGCCTAAAAACCCTATTTCGAATGATGAGTGATCAACAAGTCAGCCTCTGCACCAAAGCCAGTGATGGTTATAGATGTTGCATGATTGTCATAGATCAGAAAAACTAAAAATGTTGCATTCGGAGTCGACCACGCAGAACGTGAACTTCCTGTTTTCTGCTTGTTATCTATTCAGTCCTCTAACGCTTCGTTCTTATGATTTTCTTATTCTACGAATGTTTCTCCCGGCACCTCCTGCATATGTGCTCCAGTCCGCCGTCCCGCCGCCAACGCACCACTTCTCAGAGTGGAGGTCACGAGATGAAGCCGCTCTGTTTGCGTCGCACTCTGTGGAGACGACGTTTCCGCGCGGGGCCGCGTTTCCTGATCAAAGCTAAAGACGAAAAACACGGGCGCCTGCCGAGCCGTCGCGCACAAACACCGAGAAATGAAAAAGAAATCACCACTCTCTCAACTCAAGTTGTTCTGGTGCTCGTGGTGTGTGTGACGGTGACGGATGCAATGAGACAGAGATAGAAAAACGAAAAAAAAAAGAAACATTTTCTTTTTGACATTCAAAAATGTTTTTACAAATGAAGGAGATTATTCCGCAAACAGCCTTGGGAAAAGTGTTTCAACAAGCCACCGATCATGCCATGCAGAGTAATATGAACAAGGAGTAAAATCCACACCCATCGTTTTTTTATATATATATACTCAAATAAAATATTTTAGTATTAAGTGACGACCTCTGTGTACCAGTGAAAAGTAAAATAGTAATATACACTTTTTTTTTTTTTTGATACTCGCTCAATTTTGACATTTAACAAACTTCCATCCCCTGTACAGAGGCACTGAGAACACCTACACTTCGTTTTTTTTTTTATGTGTACACATGTCACCAACAATATATTATTCATCAATATTTACACCGTTCACCATTTGGTACCATCGGGCGTCGAGAGACCAAGTTCGGATTCGGCCCGGCGTCCTGTTCCCTTTTGTTTTTTTTTGTTGTTTTTGCCGGTTTTTGCTTCCAAGTCGAGAGATCGGCTCAAATGCAAAACGCATATTTTCCCCCGCAGGTGAAAAGTCCTGCATACATCAGAGCGTGAGGCCACTTTAATCAGGTAAAATGGCTGTAATGGCAGTAGTCCTCTGATGTATGCTGAGCATGTTCACTACATTCCTCACCGTGCTTCCCCAACCGCTACACCGTGAGTTATTAGACTGAATACAAACATCGGTGTGTGTGTGTGTGTGTGTGTGTGCTTTGCAGTGAACCACAACTCCTGCAATCAAACCACAGCAGATATGAATGAATCTTAATCACGTAAGGTTGCCAGGTAACGTGGGTTCACTGGTTTGTGCGAACGAGCAGCGCCGCCGGGCGCCGCCGGCGGTCCGGGGGCGGACGAGGCCCGTGGACGACGTGGTAAAGCGGAATGTTTGTTCATTGGACCGTAGACAAGAGAGGGAAAGGCTGTTTTTTTTTTTGGGGAATTATTGTCGATTAATAACTGAAATACGTTGAAACATCTGGAGTGATTAACTGAAGCCGCCTGCGGAGCCAGACGATCGGGGTTTTGGATTCGCCGGAACCGAATTCGGCGGAATGTAATTCAAACCCAACCGACCGCGGCGGCAAAAGGGAACTTTGAATGGATTTCAAAGATTTCATTTTTTTTAAAGGCTGCCACTGATGTTTTATCCTTTTATGTGCATTTAAAGAGGGAGAAAGGTTTCAAATCACTTTCCTACGGCTGTAAACAGAAAACTTCGTATATTCATGGCACAAAATGTTGCATAAAATCTGTCACACTGGATTCACAGGAAACTCTGCTGGGTTTGAACAGCGTGTGTTAATTAGCTGAGGGGGGGGGGGGGTGTTCCAGTTCCCCTACATTGCGACGCCTCTCACCCGTGTAATTAACATATTGTAAACGCCCGCCTCATCATACGCAACGCTCACATGATTTCAATGGCTGCGTGGCTCGTCAGATATCACGAACTACTGTCTGTGCATGATGATTAAAACGATATCTTGTGTTTCATTAGGATTATTTGAAATGTAGTAATAATGAAGACTATACGAATCCTTTAGATTTAAAGATTTAAAAACCCACAGCTCCCAGTGAACGAGTCGAGTAAAGAAAAACGAACCCAAAATGTCATCACGTGTAAGTTTCAACTTGGCCTTTGCTTTTCATGCAGATTTAGGTGACCTGGAACTCGCCCACACGCCCGTGACGCGGTGCCCTGGTCGCCACGGCTACACGTACATGGCGGGAGACACAAAGCTCTCGCCACGACAGATGTTGGCAGGCGGTGGCTCGTGGCTGGATGAATCCAAGTCGTTGCCGCGGTGACCGTCGATGTTGTCGTATTTGTCCAGATCGACCATGACTGGAGGGGCGCCGCCGTTCAGGGCGCCGGTCGTCTCGTCGTCCAGGTTCTGCAGAGTTGAACACAGCCGGGTTCTGTTAGTCGACTTCATCAGGAATATAATAGATTTACAGAATATAATGTACGGAAATCAGACCAAAGCAACAGAGGAAGCTCAAACATGAAAGGAAACTAGCTCCAAATCGTAAACTGCAACAAACACAGAAAAACACGAGACAGTTAACAAAACAAGGTGATTCCAGAGAGTGATGAGCGATGAGGGAGTGTTAATGAGATATTGAATTAAGAGAATCTGTGATTGTGAGAATTAATTACTCTAATTAATTAAGAATAAAGTAATTTAATGAGAAAAAATAATCCTATCATGATAATAAAGTTGTAATTCAAGGACAATAAAGTTATATGTTGGAGAAAGAGTCAAGACGTTCAAAGAAATAGATTTCCAGAAAAAGGAAAATTAATTTTGAAATGATGGTAATGGTTTTTCATGTAATTTTATGGCTTTATACTTATGATTTTATTCTGAAATTCTCAGATGTCTCTCTCTTTAAGTGACCCAGTACTTCATCGTAGTCATTTTACACAGTTAAACAGTAATAACAGATTGACTGGTACCAAGTTAAAGAGCCGTGACGTCCCTGAGACACTTCAGATACAGCACAGAGCCCACTGGGACTGTGTGTGTGTCTGTGGCTGTGTGTGTGTGTCTGTGTGTGTCTGTGTGTTATTCACCGTGACAGGCTCTCTCCCTGTGGGCTCGTAGTAAACCTCTCCCGGGCTGAGAGGAGCCGTCTCTGTGGCCGTGGGAGGCTCTGATGGTTTGTTCAGCTACACACAAAAACCCCATCGACACAGGGAGGTGAACAAAACAGAAAACAACACAATCAAACAAAACCGAGGGGACAAGAGGAATAAGAAATAACTTCACGGTGACGAGATAACAGCTGTGAAATAACACAGCCACAAATACACGGATGAATTCCCACTGCAGTATTCTAGATATTCAGGGTTTGGTATGACCAATATGACAGTTAATGAATGTGAGTTAACTTTAACTGGGTCTGTGATTCTTTACATCAACTCCTCTTGTCTAATAAACACTAATTCACTGTGTCAGGATCCTGTCAGTGATTATTTATCATCTGTAAATATCACAGGGGCCACTGCTCAGGTTCAAGTTCATTTATCTCTTTATCATTTTATAATGTGTGTCTGTTTAACATCCGTTTAGACGTACTTTATACATACAATAGAGAGAGAGGAGGAGAGGAGACAAGAGGAGAGGAGGGAGGAGAGGAGGGAGGAGGAGAGAGGAGACAAGGGAAGAGGAGGGAGGAGAGGAGGGAGGAGGAGAGAGGAGACAAGGGAAGAGGAGGGAGGAGAGGAGGAGGGAGGAGAGAGCTCTCCTAATGGAGCTCTTTACAAGCCGAGCTAATTATTTCGACACACAAGCCAACTTAGATCTCTAATCAATAGCCATTAGCCCCATTATGACTGTCCAAATGGACTGTGTGTGTGTGTGTGTGTGTGTGTGTGTGTGTGTGTGTGTGTGTGTGTGTGTGTGTGTGTGTGTGTGTGTGTGTGTGTACAGTATAATCAGCCCCAGTAAAGATGGATCCGAAGCCACGTCGAACACTCACCATCTCTGTGGAGCTGCCGGCCTTCACCGGGGGAGGGGGCTTGTGCTTGGGAGGGCCGCTGATTGGACGAAACACAGAGATAATGTGATATTGATCCGCGCTTCGCTAACACGTCAGATTTCTCTTTTTTTTAATTCAGATTAGAAACAATACTGCGAAGAAATTTGGAAAATGGAAACACGTGAACAGGCAGAGCTGGAGATAAACGCTCTGAGGCGTTAAAGGGCTGAAAACCAGCAGCGTGTGTGAATCTGAATCTGGATCCACTGACTTTAATGTGGTTTCTTAAGGAGACGGTGGGTTTGAGCTCTGTGAGTCCATTCTACTTTAAATTATTAATAATCAGATGAAATACAGGAAGCACTGAAATCCAATAAAACGGAGGCGTGTCCTGTTTATCTACAGTAGTAATACAATTGGTTTAGAGTCAGTGGGTCACGTGACATGGACGCGTTCGAGAAATATATCTTGTTTTTTAAATATTAATACTCATTTAAAAGAGAAAACACACTGAAATAATGGTGCAATACTATCTGTCAGTGACACGGGAGCTATTCATGCAGTTGTGTCCCATTTACAACAGGAATTTATTGACGGTCAGTGATTCAGAGTCAATGTCCAAGTTTTATATTAATAATAAAAAACCTCCAGAGGGAAATTAAACACTGAAAAAACATCATACGTCTCCTTGAAGGAAACGAGTTTCCTCACATTATGAATCATTCTCTGTTTGCACTGCACCTACAGTAAAAGCTCCGACCCTGAACTTTGCAATCATCGGTTTCTAATTGCTTGTAATTCTTTTTTAATCTCGGTAAACTCGACCTTGTTGTGCTGCTGCATCACTTTCTAATCACAAGAGCATCCAGCGACATCACTGCAACATAAATATGAGACTGATTAACCTCCTGGAGGGAAACTACCAGCGTGTGACACGTGTTTGTTAATTCACTACACAGGCCGGTCTCCTACAGGGAACCTCCGTTTGGAAAATCACCTTTTAAAGGTGGAATTAAAGGTTTAATAAATTCTAAATTTACAGCTGCAGCCCCGGGGGAAGGGACGGGACGGGGAGGGGAGGGGAGGACATTTTGGGAGTAAAACCTCCAGGCGGTCTCGTGCTATAAACTTCAGGTCAGGATTTGCCGCCGAGGTTCCTCTGCCGCGGCTCCTCGTGACGTGCAATAAGTTTTTAATGAGCCTCAGACCCGCGGGGGGATATTAATTCTGCTCGGGAGGTTAAACAAACGATGGAGTAGATGAAGACTTACTCTGCATCTTCCTGGTGCTTGCGGACGAAGAAGATGACGCCGCCGACGATGGCGATGAAGACAAGGACGCCGAGGATGCCGCCGACAATGGCACCTGTCGGGGGGCCTGGGGTGATTGGTCTCTGCTCTTCTTCAGTGGGCGAGAGACAAAGAAAAGAGAGGAGAGACAGGAGTTTTATTAGCAGGTCATTTAAATTTTCATGTGGTGCTAATGTTTGTATCTTTATGTGTTTTCCTGCTGAAGTTGGTGTGGGAGAGAACAGCAGCCTGTGTTTATGTGATCGAGCCGCGTTTCATTATTAACCGCGGCCGAGCTAAACGCGTAAAACAAACAACAAACAGATAAAACAACACACTTTAATGGGAGTAAAATGAGCCGTCGTGATGAATCCCTGGAGAAAACGTAACGTGAAAGCAGGAGATCGAGAGTCAAGTTGCTCTCGTGCGTGTTTTTCTGAAGTGACATCGAAAGCAAAGAACTCGAGTTGTGGTGGAATGAAAGCGGCGCTCAGCCTCCTCCCTCGTTCGCTAACGCACCTGAACGCCGTGAATCTTGAAAAGCGGCTTCGCACCAGCCGAGTCTCAGGCTGACCTCGACACCTCGCCGCAATTAAGAGCCTGTTGTGTGATTTGTGGAGGGCGGCGAGGCGTCTAAACCGACTGTAAACGCCTCTCAGAGCAGGATTCCTTTCGTTTATTGAGAAGAAGGCGGCCGACAGCAACAACAAGCACCGTGGACGGTTCTGCACCGTCACTGACGATAACAAGGATTTCACCAGACAGATCAGAGACGGGGTTGAATCCTTGTTTGTTCTGGGTTTTTGTTGTTGTTGTTAAACTGCATTTAAGCACCAACACTTCAATAACAACACTCCACTGGGTTTCATACAGAGACAATAACAAGTTATGATTTCCACCGTTTAGCTTCAGCTGCTGGTTGTGAGAGGATTCACCTGAGGATGATTCCATTACCCCCCTGAAGATTTATGATATAAACGTACATGAATATAAATATGGTGCTGATTGCATCGCTGGTTATTTGGGATTAGTGTGTTTTTTTAAAAAGTGAGATGAAGTTAAGCTTTAAAAGAAAATGTTTGGGTTTCACCAACAGTTGTGGAGATTGTGAGTAAGATCACGTGAAGCCTGGCTGCACTTCTTCCTCCTGGCCAACAGGGGGCGTTCTGTCACAAGTTTATAGAGTCTTCAATGAGATGGATGGATGATAGATACACACACACACACACACACACACACACACACACACACACACACACACACACACACACACACACACACACACACACACACACACACACACACACACACACACACACACACACACACAAAGCATGGGAATTGAACCAATGTTTGAGCCTAAGAGACGGATGAGATGAAGCCGTGAGTTTCTCTGAGGGCAGATGTCAAGCTGGTGTTAATAACCTCTCACACTCTCACACTCTCTCACACACTCTCACACTCTCTCACTCATCACAGCCCTGAATAGAGACAGAGCATCAGACATTGTCTTCATAACACACAGCCGCTCTTCACTCTGCAGCAAACCAGGGGCGTGAAACTGAATCCAGCAGCGATGACTGCGTTCCACCTGTTTTCACGAGTGGGTTGAACACGAGTTTGCGTTTCGGCAGGCGGACAAAACCTCACAGAGCTCGTCCCACAGAGTCCAGCAGTGAATGAGGACGCTGCGGGGACACAGTGGACGATGCGTCAGATCCAAACCGCGACTTTCCTCTGTTCGCAGTCGGAGTTTGTTTGAACATCTGTCAAAATGTAGGAGGAACTTGTACGATTGTGAACAGCTGAAGTTGTGTTGCTTGGTTTTTTATTGCTGCCAGGTCTTCATGGTGTGTGTGTGTGTGTGTGGGGGGGGGGCTCTGTGTGCACCACCTGGAAGATTATGTACTTCTGCACAAGGAGAAAGTGCATTTATCCAATTTCATCCAATTTCATCCAATTTCACTACTTTCCTGCACCAGGTAGATGGAGGAAAATGGTTTTAATTGGTCTCTTAACCTCTTATTGATCAGGCTCGTTTCTCACGCCCCCTGACGTGCCTCACATTAATAGTGTACGTCTCTACAGGGTCTATATGAATAATCTCTGTATCTATATATAAAGGTAACATTCTGCAGAGGCGTAAGCATCAGTACAAATGATACCGGTTCCGAGTAAATGAAGACGGAATACAGCATAAACGATTCTAGGATGAATGTTCTCTATTCCCTGAACTCTGTAGCGATCCACAGCACAACATCCGAACTGAGCCAAACGTGACGGTGACAAAGTGAAGCAGAGCAGAGTCACACAGCTTTCAGAGGAGGCGTGTAGGCGTCATCTCCAAATGGCAGTTTTTGGCAGAAACATGTGCCGTTGGAGATTTCTCATTATAAAACTCATTTATTCTCCCTGTGCTAGTGCGAGTATTTAAATACAACTGTGTATCAAATAAAACGGAGATAAAAGCTCTTTGTGCAGAACTCGAGGACGATATCTCCCGAGTCTCTTTGCCAGAACAACAATATTTCTCCACACTAAACTATGTCACGTACAGATTTTGCAATAGACGGGGACTTTCCAGAAATCTCCGTCTGCCTGTGGCTCGAGAACCGTTCGTCGTATCTGCAGCATCCTTGGCACAGATATTGTTCAAGGCCCAAAGAAGTGCAGGGTCGAATTTGGTGCGATATAAATAAACTCATCAACGTAAGGGACGTTCAAGGCAACGGCAACAACATCGTATTCTACAGTTCTGGGTTCTACGCACTGATTTCAAAGTCAAAGTGGAAAACGATCCTGGATCCACTCTAATATTTGATGAGTTCTTCTTCGGGTCGTTTCCTGCCCATCGACAACATTTAATAGAAATCTGTTGTGTAGATTTTGAGTGATCCTGCTGACAAACACACAAACAAATCTCGTTGGCAGACACAACCACCAACCGTTAACTTTTCAGATTTCCCATGGTGCATTAGTGCCACACACCCACTCGCTCTCCCTGTTTGTCCCCGTCTCAACAGAAGTTGTGTGTTGTTTTGCTGCAGCCACAAACCGCAGACAACAGCACATTTCACTTTCATTTACTTCCGTCCATTAGATTCCGTCTTTGTCTAACACGCGGCTCGATTTCCTCGTCAGTGAGTTAACGCTGGTTCCTGCCGGAGTTGTCGAATATTTATGAATTATCAAACATTTATACTGTTAAATCAATTGCGTCGGCTTCCTGCTGAAGCATTGCTTTTTAGATTTAAAAAGTCAGTGAGTGGGAATTCGCCTGGCGTTCGCTCCTGCAGACCTTCGCTCGCGCGCCGCTCGATGCGTTTGTGTCAATTTCTCATTCCAGCCCCTGGTAGCAGATCAGCCCAAATCTGCAGCGGTAATGTTATTATCTAAGTGATACTCGAGTGGTGAGAAATTGCCGCTGTATCACAGGCAATCTGAATGAAACCGAAACAACAATCCCCACCCACAGCGCTCCATCGCCCTCTCAAATCAAACGCTCCAGAGTGTGGGCTGCATTAACCATCACAGAAACACAATGTGCCCCAGGCCTGCACTTAACTATCGCTGGAACCCGAAAACAGATAAATACAAACTATACATATGCATAAAGATGCTACAGATTCATGCACCACAGCAAATCAAGCACTGAACGGTTGCTTGTGATGTTCAGGAATGTAAACTCGTGGTTATTAGTGTTTTACATCACACCGCAGATCGGGAGACGTTAACCTCGATGAATCAGCAGAACAGACGACGCACACGAGAAGAAACGAGGCCGAACGGAGCTGCAGCTCTTTTTGCTTTGTTTGAAGGACGGTCACTTCTTGGACTTTGGGCCCATGTGTGAGATGTGTGTGTTCAAACAACAGGTTGTCATCTACACAGAGTGAATGACCTCTTTAATAAAGGTTATAAGAGGTATCATCACTAATACTACATCACCACAGCTGAGGTTGTGTCACGGCAGGAGACCCGACAGAGGACGAGCTCCCTCAGTGAGACACAAGGTTCAAAACGTCTGTGTGAACACGCTGAAGTTTACTTTCTAATTTCGCCCGGACCTCTCCAGAGATCTGCAGAAGTCGAAGGGTCGTTTAGAAACTGCAGCGGACGGAGTCACAACAATAACCGGCGAGATGACGCTGCGGCGAGCTGAAGACCGAGCCTGGTGCTGCTGTTCACCCGTCCATAAAATGCCATTTCCAGAAGTGAGCATTTCTAAATCCGCAGCAGGCCGAGCGGCCGCTCCGGACGTTATCAGGCCACGTTGTTTTTGACAAATATTTCTGCAGACGCACGAGAGCTTAAAGAGACGTTCTGCTACGAGCCGCTGAGGCTACGAGACCCAAATGTAACACGACACGAGACGGTGATGCAACACGACAGGAGATGAATGAGCGTTACCGTTCAGCCGACACACACACACACACACACACGCACACACACACACACACACACACACACACACACACACACACACACACACACACCTTACTAGTATCCTAGTGACCTGTAATTGACCTCGCTTAAAACTAATCCTGACCCTAAAACCAACAAACAGCTACACACACATAAGGACACACACAATTCACAAACTTCCTTTCATTCTTTCCCATAAACCCACGCTCACAGTTTACAAATGGCAGCGTCTGTGATGGAGGGAAGGTGGGAAGCAAGAAGGACGACAACAAAACGGATGCAACGATCTGAGAGTAAAAGAGGAAGAGAACTCACAGAACGAGAGGAAGGAAGGAAGGAAAGCAGAGAGAGGGATGTAGAGGTGAAGCTGTGAAGGAGGAGAGAGGACTGGTGTTGGAGGAGGAGGGAGGGAGGGAGGGATGAGGAGGGATGAACGTGGGGGGGAAAGGTGGCAGGGAAGGAGGGATGACGGAGATGACGAGCGCGGCTGATGGGAGTGTTAGGGGCCTGCGGAGAGGAGGCGAGATATTAAAGGTCTAAACACTCCCGAGGGAGGCCATGAGTGACAGTGGAACAACAACTGCTTCTCCTTCTCCTTCCCTCACAACCCTTTGTTCACCTCCTCCTCTTTTCTCTCCTCTCTGTATTTTCCTCTGATCTCTGTAACCTTCCTGATATTCTTCTCTCTCCTCTCGCATCAAACCGCTCCGCTGCTTTTTAACCACCCGCTCTCTCCTGCGTCTCCTGCGTCTCATCCCTCTCGCGCTCGTCCTTCACGAGACGTCTGAACTCTGCACTTCAATACGCCTCCGGTTACGTCTCACTCTCTCAATCACTTTGGTGTTTTTTCTTCCTCTCCCTCCTTTCGCAGCCACTCTGTCGCTCTCTCGCTCTCTCTCTGTCGCTCTCTCTCTCTGTCGCTCTCTCTCTCGCAGTCTGTTGCTCACTTGCTCTCTGCTGGCGAGCCCACGTGAAAAAATGCCCCCGTTGATTTGTCCTTCATTTACAAAAAACACTCATTTTTCAAAGTGCCCTCTGACTCTCAGACGTGACATTAGTACGTCTTCCCACATTTAAACACACAAACACACACACACACACACAGGGGGACACACACTTACAGACACGAGCAGTGAAAGGATCGCTCAAATGATCAGTGCACAGAAATTACTGCAATCATCGATAAATTAGGAAGAATAAAAAAGATTGATTGTTTTCTTAGAGGCTAAAAGCTTTTTTATTTTGAGGAAAGAGGTGCAGGAGAGAGAGAGAGAGAGAGAGAGAGAGAGAGAGAAAAGAAGGAAAAGGTGACAGAGGAAAGAAGAGAGAGAGTTTCACGAGGATCAGCTTGAGCAGCATGTTGCACATTAAAGCTGATTTCATGTGTAGCTGTGAATATTTTTACATTTGAGAACCTGTCCCCTGCTCCGCTCCCCTGCAGAGAAGATCTTACTTTTGAAGGTTAAACATGCAAATTTCTTATTTCACCACAAAGTGAGTCGGCAAACGCAAAGTCAGCAGAAGAAGATACGTTTATAAAACACTTTTCCAGCAGGTGCGCACTGTTAAAAAGGGAAATGTAATGAAAAGGCAATTCAGTGCTCACGATGCTTTTACGCTTGAACTCAAAGTTTTAAAGGAAAGTTGAACCAATAAATTCTCAAACAAAAACACTTCAAGCATTTGTCCTCCTGCCATCTTTGGATTCTGCACCACAGCTGCTCTCAGACCTGCTCTGAACTCCAGATGTTTTCCTGAAATGTCACTTCCTCCCAGTTTGACACTGGTTTTTCAGCCTGTTTCTGCAGCACAGCAGATTGTTGATGATCTAAAAGTAGAATTCAGTCCCTCACCGAAGCTGCTTTGATTGGCCCACAGACAAAATCTCCATGACAGATTGAAGATGGTCCGATTGTGAACGAGAGTGAGAGGGCTGGATTTTCTTTTTTAATGTTTGAAGAGCAATTTCTGAAACAAAGAACGAGGCTAATGGACGGATGAGGATCAGAACTCATCTGCTAATTGAGGACGTATCAAACAATCGCTTGTTTGACGAGCGCGAGCGGGAACAGTGGAAGAATCACAACTAATTTGGAGGCGGCTCCGTCACCGTGCGACTCGGCGTAATGAGCCTTCGGAGACCGGAGGCGTCCAACACGCAGCGCTCCTGTTACAGTACGTGACAGAGAAACACAACACTCACGTGCGCCTGCGTGTGTCACCGGGGGAGCGGGTCTGATAGGATCTTTAAAATCCCATTGCTCAGTGCAACTCGCACACACGGGCTTAAGTGCAGCATGACCTTTTTGAATAAATCTGCCTATCAGTGCTCCCTGCGTTTGTGCGACAGATATCTTTGGATATGCAACACTTCACAGTCTTATCTGAAGCCAGAGATCCCCTTTCATTTTCTGACAGCGCTGTGTGCGAGCTTCCCTCTGTCCTTTCTCCCCCATATGTCTCTACCCACTTAACAGATTAAAGAACACACACACACACACACACGCGCACACACACACACACACACACACACACACAAACACACACTCTCATACACACGGAGACACATTCTGTTGCTCGCTTCCCCAAATAACATCAAGGGTAGAGTGGTGGCGGGGGGGAGAGAGAGAGAGAGAGAGAGAGAGAGAGAGAGAGAGAGAGAGAGAGAGAGTGGAAGTGGCGATGCTCTCTAAATGATCCAGAGCAAATGAGTTTATCTCAGAGACAGACAGCCCCCGAACCATTCAGGATCAAACTAGGTCATAGAGCGAGAGAGGGAGGGAGGGAGGGAGGGAGGGAGAGAGAGAGAGAGAGAGACCGGGGCAGAAATGGAGGGAGAGAGCACAAATAGTAAAAAAGCAACAAAAAGAGAAGAAGAAGATGAGAGAGAGAGAGAGAGAGGAATTCATCTCCTCTTCCTTCTCTTTGTGCAAACACACTGGAGGTGACATTCGGGTCCTCTCAAGAGCCGTCACCGGCCCCTCATCAAACCACTCGGAGCAGAGGCAGGTGCATCAAAGAAGCTTCTTCGGCGCGACCACGAGCCGAGGACGTGCTCGGCGTGAAGTGGGAAAAACCTGCCGTTCAAACCGACAGCACACGGGGGATTGTTTCTCTGCGTCGGCACTTCAGCAGTTTAGAGGGATCACCGTGTGGACAGAGTGTGTCAGAACTTTTGTGAACACGTCCACTCTGGAAAAGTCCTGAAGCATCTACAGCATAATGTCAGGGACAGACAAACCAGCGGAGACGCCCGGAGGTGACAATTAGCTGGGGCTCCCTCCCGCCCCTCTGCTCTCTGTGCACACATCACTATACACACGGCATCTTAATTATATTCGGCCAATCGCCCCAGAGACTGACTGATATTCCTCCTGTGGAGTTCTATCACGTGTGGGTTGGCAGGATGTCAATTAGCCGGTGGTGATTCAATTAAATGCAAATGTATTTGGATGTAAGTTCCTTCTAGACGCACGTTCCACGGGAATAATGAAGGTCTTTGCTCTAGATGTTATCTCCAGGAGCGATTCAAGGCCAAAGGGACTTGAGGGGCCTCACATCACATCGCGTGAATACAGATATCTCATGGTAAATAAAGTACGAACCTCCACCACCGTCCCAGACTCGACATACACACAGTTAGAGGTTCAGAACCAAACCTCTAAATGAACCGGAGCTCGAGGTGAACTTGTTAAAACCCATTAGAAAGAATCGGTGTTTCCTTCTCTCCCGTGACTTCAGTGGTTTTCTGCTTTCTAACAGAGTGTTTTCTGTTTCCAGTGATTCCTCATTAAAGTGCCGTTTATTAACCAGAGCACCAGGACCTGTCGTGGAGAACGCTGCTCTCCTTCTGAAATGTTATTCTACACTAATTCTACATTATATCGAATAACAGAATTAATTATCTCTGGTGTATCGGCCTTTTGAAACAAACTTCATTTATTCATCGAAACATGTCCAGTTCAGTTTCTGACACATTAAACATGGGAAAGAAAATCACATTTTGCCCAAAGCACCGTATTCTCATTATTTCTGCAATCTTAGTTTTATTCTAATACGTTTTAAGCTGTGAGCGTTTTGAAGTGAAAGGTTATTTTATTCATATCTTACAGTAAGTTTTCAGCGATTGTCGGAGGAGTCCCGTCTTTTCCCTTTGTTCCTCTCAGCTGATTTGTTCGGGTATTGAAGAAGTCATCGATCACAGAGAGTTTATTAAAACCACTTTGCATTTAGATTTGTATTCTTAACTCCTCCATGTTCTTTTTGTTCTATTAGTAAATCTCAGTTTTACACCTGCAGCACCTTCAGTGCCCCTCAGGCAGTCTGGGGGGGGGGGGATCCGTGAACGTTCCAATGCTTCTTCCATTTTATTTCTCTTTAAGCCTGAAGGGTGTTTTTTTCTGTTTATTTTAAAAAGTGAAACCGAGACAAACTGCAGGTTCTGGCTCCGACTCAGAAAAACCAAGATAAACCAACGCACATTCTCTGGCAGCAGGTGGGAAACTAACATTAGTCCTGATCCTGATCCTGACCACAGAGCGATCCTCGTCCAATCAGGAAGGAGCTACTGGCAGCTGCCCTGATGCTGCTGCAGCATCTGTTATATCAGAGCTGCAGATTATTACTTTACATTTAATTTCGCTGCTTTGTTCTCGCTGGTCCGGACTGAATCGTTTCTTCTTCCTGTGAAGAGCTCAGTCACTTCTCAGCTGCACGCTCATCCGCTCCTGCTTCTCGATCCCTAACCTGGCAGGGGGGGGGAGTCATTTTCTCGATTGTAGATTTTTCTGCACAGTTTAGAGGTTAAGCTGCCGGAGTAATGCCTGCACCAAAGTGGGAGTCTGCAGAAGTAGGGGTTGTGATATTTCGAAGGACTCGGGCTGCGCTCAATTTCAGCCTCGCCAGAAAACTTGGTGTGGCCTTGACAGCGGAGGAGAGATCAGTTAGACGAAGCGCTCCCTGGGTTATTTCGTTTGGAATATATTCAAGAGCTATTTTGCCCAGGTCTGGGGCCATGGGAGCAATTTAATATTCAACCTACTTCACCACTTTAGCTCATTCACCCCCACACACACACACACACACACACGTCACTTCAAACACACTTCACGCAACAACTTCAAGTCCCACAGGCCCAAATTGGGGCCATGTTCTCCTGACAGCCAATCATCACGTCCCTGAGTGTGAAGATGTGACTCTCTCTGTGTGTGTGTGTGTGTCTGTGTGTGTGTGTGTGTGCGTGTGTGTGTAGTCCTATAACTGGAACTCAGATCATGTTTATATACATCATGCATCTGTTTGAGTGAGTGTGGTGTGTGTGTGTGTGTGTGTGTGTGTGTGTGTGTGTGTGTGTGTGTGTGTGTGTGTGTGTGTGTGTGTGTGTGTGTGAGAGCGAGAGCCAATCATCAGCAGCCAATCATCTGTCATTTACACAGCTATGTGGACACCTAGGTGCCCGGGCCAGCGCCATGGCAACAGCAGCTGTCTGTTACCAGGTAACTGTGTTTAAGGAATGAGCTCAGGGTGCAGGCGGGAGCAGAGAGGCACTGTGGGAGACGCACAGGTCAAGAGGGGGGGGGGCGCACCAGCACTCACACACAGGAGAGGGTGGGGGGGTCAAACACACAGACAGGTGGCATGAGGAGTCAAACGTGTGTGTGCACGACACACACTCACACACTCACACACACACACAGAGACACACATTAGAATGCATAAACATGAAGCCGCTGATCTAAAAGCCTTTTAAAATACACTCATTAATGCAGAGGCTGAACATTAAGAGAACAAAACACACACGCACAATAACCAGGACAGAATGCAGCAGATACACAAGTACACACACACACGTATGTACGCACACACACACACACACACACACACACACACACACACACTAATCTCTTCCCCCTTTTAGATGGTCCGTTGCATTTAAACTGTCCGGGGACTGGGTATTACACTGATGGCAGCTACAGAGTGTGTGTGTGTGTGTGTGTCTGTCTGTGCCTGAGTGAGGGATGAAAGATGGAGAGCGACAGACACAGTCTCAGGAGGACCCCGGTGATGTGGACTCGGTGGGACCCCCTGTCGTTACACAGCAGCTCGTCAGTGAAGTGAAAATAGGACAGTTAACGACGGTCCCCACACTGGAACTCAAACCCAGTGAGAGTCTGACAGCGCTGACGCAGAGGAGGCTTCCCCCCCCCGTCGAGGCCAGAAATCAAACTGCTGAGGTAAAGATGTCGTCACGGAAACGGCAGCGAGGTTCAACGTGGAGGCGTCGATCACAGACGAACCCGGATCCTGAACAACAGCACGCCGACGTCGGATCCTCAACATGATCAAAACCACTCGCGCTCACAGAAACACGCTCATGACTGAACGTCCCGCTGCCGTTGGTAAATATTTAAGTGCAGGATGATTAAAAAGACTTTAATCTGCTTGAACAATGTAATTATATAGATCTTACAGTTTCTATCTTTTGCATCATTCTGTTGCGTCTAATGATTCAGAGCCTGTGGCTGGGGCGGGGGGGGGTGATGTTGAATGCAGCTGAATGCAGACAAGATGAAAAGACGGGAGAACAGATGGAGAGATTACGGAAAACAAATAAGATCTGAGGCTGATGCATGTACATCACACCTTGTTCCTGTCGTTTACATGGCGAGTGTGACATGCGCACTTCCTGTCGTCATCGCCTACGTGCGCTGCGTCGACCGATACTTGACACCGATTGGTTCGTGGACCGCGTCCGTTCTGACGTCGTCTTGTTGTCGATTCGGCTAATGACTTAAAAACCTAATGGAGCACTTTAACACAACGTGCTGCACAACAGACAACACACAGAGCCCGGCGCCCGAAGATGTTTTTAAATGAGACTTAAAAGAAGAAGATTGTATTTGGTTCTGAGTAAATGAATGAATCCGTTCACTTGGTTTCTTCTTATTATGGACGAGGAGAAAGATGTGTTCAATAATATATGTTTTCTTGAAGTTTGTAGCTGTGTGTTGAATTTGTGTGTGTGTGAGTGTGTGTTTGTGTGTGTGAAAGAGAGAGAGAGAGAGAGAGCTTGTTTGTTTTCCAGAGCTGTGTTAGTTGTGTGTTTGTGTGAGTCCAGTGTGTAGTACAGTAGGGTTTTCATCTTTCCTTTTGAATGAAAGTATCTGACTGATGTTTCACACCTCTGTCTGTTAGTGTGTGTTTGTTTGTGTCTTTTCTCTGTGTGTGTGTGTGTGTGCATGTCAGACCCTCACTGTGTGTGTCAGTGTTTCAGGAAGTGTGTGTGTGTGTGTTTGCTCCACTCCCCGTGAAACTCTTCTCTGCTCGCGGGGAACCGTATGCTTCCTGCCATCCAGTGCCACACCAAATCACTCACACACACAAACGCACAATCACACACACTCACTCACATACACACACATAAACTCAAACACACACACACACATGCACTCAAACACACACACAGCCCAAGGCCCCCATGGCCCTCCTGTCCTTGGAACCCAATCGGTCATCTGTCCCCTCACTCCTGAACTACACACACACACACACACACACATGCACACTCTTACACAGACACACAAAACAAATCCATGCGGGCGAACAACAAGGTGAACAAACTCACACAATCCAGAACTAGTACACATCATAATATCATGCACAGATTCACACACACATACACAACAATTCACACAAAGGCCACAGAGATAAACAGAAATATGAAAAGGGACTGAAACAAAGTGTGCACACACACACACCTACCCACGCACACACACGTGCACACCTACCCACGCACACACACACCATTGTACTCCAGTTTTGAGCTTTAACACAGAGACACACAACCTGCTGTAAACCTCTCACCTCCTGGTTAGGCTGTTCACAATGAATGAAAGTCAATGCAAAATTCTAAAGAAAATTCTAAAGAAAAGCTTCACAAAACTGTGTGTATGTGTGTGTGTGTGTGTGTGTGTGTGTGTGTGTGTGTGTGTGTGTGTGTGTGTTTGTTGCAGCCCCAGCAGCTAGCAATGAACTTTTTGACCTCAGACAATATCCTTCATTCAAACTCACACTCACACACGGACACACACAAACACCCACCCACCCACCCACCCACACACACACACACACACACACACCCACACCCACACGCACACAGACACACACACCCACACCCACATGCACACAGACACACACACACACCCTCCAGAGGGCTAACAGCTGAGTTTTCTTCTCCGAGTTTCGGCACAAACAACCGTTTTCTCATTTTGTAAACTTGCTGCAAACTCATCCATCACCTCGCAGCTCTGTTAAAGACTTCTCCTCTCAAGTCTTTTTCCTTCTCTCTCATTCTCCCTGACCTCATTTTCCTCCCTTCATCCCTCCTCCTCCTCCTCCTCCTACTTACCTCCTTCCCTCCCTTCTTTTTATTTTGTTTACCATTTCTAATCCCTTTCCTCTGCCTCCTCCTCCTCCTCCTGTGTTCTCTCCGTCCTCTCCATCTATTAAATGATGATGGCAACACGTGATTCAGATAAATAGGTGGTTCATCGTTTTCCTGTTTTCTGTCCATCACTAATGCTCAGAAACATCTCTCCACTCGCTGCCGGTCGGCTGCACCTGATGTGATTTTATGACTATTTCTACTTTTATTACCAAGTGCATATATTTGTTTCCCCTCGTTTGATAAAAGCACGAACAATGGTCGACATTAGCCGAACATCAAGGAACGATAACAACATGAATTCTGCTAATGCTCTTGAAAGGGTTTCGGGGAGAAGTGGTTCTTAATTTGTGCCTCGTCTGGAAATGTGCACATCAGCAGGACGGAGGCAGAAATGAGTCTTAAACGAAACACTCGGAGAGGAAGACAGAAAAGTTGTTGCAGGAGAGAAAGTAGACGGAGATTAACAAAGAGGGATCAAGAGACAAGGAGGAGGAAGAGAACTCTCCTCAGAAGTTGAAAGAAAGTAAAGTAAAAGGAAGGGGGGGGGGGAGTAAGAAGAGATAAAAACAAGTGAGTAAGAGAGGAAGGAAAAGAGAGAAAGAAGAGAGGAGCAGAGGGAAATGAACTCTTCCCTGAGAGCTCTTAAGCTCTTGTTGTGTACTGTGATGAGCGATAGTGTTTGCAGAGTTAACAGCCCAAAGCCCTGGGATGGAGGGAATACGCAGAGCGCACACACACTCACACACACACACAGACACACACAGACAGACACACACACACACACAGCAGAGAGGGATGAGGGCAGCGGAGAAGGCAAAGACCCCAGAGGATGCGACTGAAGACCATCTAATATGAGGAGAGAGGTGTGCGGACGGAAAATGGGAGAGAGAGCGGGAGGAGGAGGAGGAGGAGGAGGAGGAGGAAGGCAAGAGACACAAGAGAAAGAAGTGATGACCATGAGGAGAGAGACGGAGTCAACATAGATAAACAGTCTGGTCAGATCAGCGCTGACAAACGAGATCGTTACCTTCGTCGAGGTTATGTTTTTAATAGCTGTTTGTCTGTTTGTCGGCAGGATGAAACAAAAAGTACTGAACCGATCTTATTGAAACTTATTGAAAGGGGGGTGGTGGTACTCATTAAGTTCTGGAACAGATCTGATTAAAGGAGGCGGATCCAGCAGAGAATGATCTAACTCCACTAACTGTCCAGAGCCACACAGCAGGCGGACGGAATTAGAACCGTTAATTAAGATATTAGATCAATGAGCGGATTAAGAGCCAGATTATTCAGTGGATTCCTTAACCATCACAAACAAATGTCTTTCCCCCAGACCACTAAATTCTACCTTCAGCTGAAAACCAGGTCTAAATGATCTAAAAATGTCAGGATGAATCATAAAATCCTCACTTTCTAAGAATATCATCATCTCCACAGCCCCCACAGACGTAGATTCAGAATATGCACACGCAGCTGGAGCCATATGTATATTTACTCTGTTCTCTCTTTATAAGGATTCAATGTTGTGTTTATACCAATAATTCAGGAGAAATTGACATGATTTATGTGTGTGTGTGTGTGTGTGTGTGTGTGTGTGTGTGTGTGCGTGTGTGTGTTTATAGGACAGGGAGGAAATCTTTCATCTTTCATCTCCCATTAAACGAAAGCTTTTAAAAACCCATCAGACTTGACCATGAAACGAGCTGAGAGCCGCGACATGAAAACAGAGGAAATTGATTTCGCTGGATTGTATGTTGCACACGGCGCTGCTCTTATAGACGAGCGACAGACACACGGATGCAAATCCAGAATCAATACCGAGGCTGAATACGCTGGTGAGGAACATCCATTAAGTTCAGGGTCCGTGATCGGAGATTGAAACGTGAAACAAAGGGAAACCATAAACGAGTGAGAGAACAGCTCACCAGCCATTTTGTTTCTTTTCTTCCATTTCCAAAGCTGCTTTAAAGTCGAGTCAAGTGAGCGCCGCGACGAGGCTCGTCCGTAAAAAAGCCCATCTGAGCGGGAGGATCCTGCAAATTACACCGCTGTCTTCAACTGTGTAAAACAATGTTCCCTCTGCAGTAATTGTTTACCGGCGACAGCTGTGGAATACTAACAGCCTCATTGTGTGGAAGGAGCAGGTTAATGGAAGGGATGTTATTTACTCCTCCTGCAGGGATTCCTCCTTCTGCATCAGCTCCCGATTCAAGAGACAAGAAAAGCGTCTGAAAGGGTCAGAGAACGAGATCAGCAGCAGGTTTGTTGGCAAAATGTTTGCACACGTCAGAGATTTCAACTTAGCTGTTTCTCTCCGCTTCGCACAAATCAATTAAAAAACGTTTTACACACAACAGCTGGAACCTGAGGAAACACTACAGACAATTTCACGGAAATCTGTAGTTTTTGCGTTATCATATTCACAAACAAACAACAAGCGAGTTGACTTTAGAACTGAGACGTTGTTCTTTCCACGGGATTTTGTCCTTGAGCCCTTGAGATGCTGAGCGGAGTGTGTGGGCCGATCGAATGAAGTAAAATCACCTCCTGATGTTGTCTTTACATAACATTACAAACACAAATACTGCAAAGACACAAAAGTGCACCTCACTGCAGTGCAACAGACACACAAAACATCCCCTGTTCCATCCATCATATCATTTATACAGCTTGACCTCTATATGTCAGCCCTGTCAATGGAGAACACTGATGGTAAATGAAGACGGACGAAGCGTCTTCATTTCCTCTCAACGTCCAGAGATAAGAAAAAAGATCCTGCACACGAAGCATCTTCATCTCATTCATGACGTCTCAGCCGGTTTTTACTGCATCAAATAACTAATTGAAACTTAAACTCATCATTAAACTTAAACTGATGAAAACATTTATTTGGCCGTGTACTTTGCCTTATTAGTTGTGGCCCACGTCCCAACCATTAACAAGGAGGAGGCCTTGGCTTCACCTCTGAGGAGCTGTCACGTCGTCCGTCTTTATTTACGGTCAATAATAGAGACAAACAACCAACCTCTCGGTCAAAGTCGCCAATTAACCTACGCTGCCTGTATGTGGACTGTGAGTCCCCAGAGGAAACACCCCCACCCCACACACACACACACACACACGGGGAGAACATGTAAACACCTCATGGAAAGACCCTGGTTGGTCCGTGGGGTTCGAACCCTGAACCTTCTTGCTGTGAGGTGAGTGACCTGAATCAAACAGCCGTCTGTAAATAAGAAACCCAACGAAGGCTAATTACACTTATTCTCTAGGGAAGAACATGGAATTGACTAAACGTGTCACACGCACACACACACACACACACAGACACACACCTCACAGACACACCTCACAACGCCGGAGCACAAGCCCATTCCCCAGCTAATCAACATGTTTCGGAGGACGGATGTGTGGAGGCACTAATGAACACCCAGAAAGAAAAATACATTTAACGGATGGTGGGATCCAGCGGGGAAAAAATAAAATAAAGTCATACACGAAGAGACTCCGGAAAAACAAACTTTTGTATAATTGAGATTAAAAACGCTCCATTTTCCCAATCGATGACCATGTAATTATCACGTTAGGACGTATTAACGCCGTCTCGCTCTGGTCACGGAACATTTCCTCCACATGGGGAATAACTGTACTCGTTAATTACGTTGAAAAACGGAGGAGGAATGAAAAGCTGGGAGACGACGAATCGAGGCTCTGCAGCGACTTCACAAAATATCAAGATGACGCACACACACACACACACACACACACAAGTCAAAGTGTTGCTTTGTGCAGAGGGGCTTTAGTTTGATCCCGGTGCAGTGGTACCTGACATTTCCTCTTAATCTGTGATGATTTGGAGGACGCTTCAAGCAAAGGACACATCATTGACTCTGCTGTGCATTTAATATAAAACATAAAAGACCTTTCCTGCCTCGTCCTGTGTGTAAACCTGAATCCTGCGGCAGCTGAGGAGGAATCACAGGAAGATGCAGAAGTTACGACTGTTCAGCTCCTGTTTGTTCCCGGGCAGGTGATTTATTAAAGCAATTAAAATGAAGGCATGTAAACACAGTTATTTATGTTGGGGGGGGGGGATTAAATCATGACGGAGCTTAATGAAGCTCGACACATCCATGTTGATTTGTGGAGATTTACTGCGAAACCGAGGTAAATCATTTTCTCTGCTGGGTCACGTTCCGCGGTTCGGTTCATTAAAATCCACCTTCAGCTTTGAAACATGGTCGGTGGTATCGAGGAACAAAATTATGAATAGAATAAATAATAAAAGAGTGAGTTCTATAGTTAAGTCTTAAGTTAAGTCTACTTAACACACATGCTTTGTTCTTAACCCTCAACAGTGAGGAGAGACTAAACCTTTTAGTGGGTAAAGATCTAATGCTTGTCTAAAACCACGTTGTCTTAATAATGTTCCATCTCCAATCACCAGTTCCACTGCAACATAAACATTTCTTTGCACATTTATGCAATAAAAACACACATTTGAATTCACTAGATCTGTTTTTTCTTTTGGATCTGTTGAAAATGCCCCTAAAGAAAGTGAAAGACAAACTCCTTGGATCTTCACCGGAGTTTAATGAGTCCGACTCAAACCACATTTTTCCTTGAAGCTTCGTGGAAATCTGTTCGGTAGATTTGGTGAAATCCTGCTAAGTAACAAACGAACTCAGATGAAACCGTGTCCTCCTCTGTGGCGGTAACCCGACGGACACTCGGAGGACGTGCACCTCCCGATCGGCTGCTTCATCTCCTTACTGCATGGACACCTGAACCAGATGTCCCGTGTTCATAGATATCAACTCTCCACACACGCCTGTAGTTTTGTGTGTCTTACTTCTGGAGATACAGCCTGAATTTGATTATTGTTTATTCCGAGCACGACTTTACTCATAAAAACCAAAATGCTGTTTACACGGCGGCGTTTTATTCAGACTATTAATCGTGGTAATAGCAGAATATTGGTGTCTGTGTAGCGCTGCTGTTTTTCAAGTGAGGACAATGTCACAGAATGTTATATATTTACATCTGTTCTCCATCTGGCCCTTGTTCTCTCTTGTCTCTGCTTCTCAGTCTATTAGTTTCTATCCCCCCTCTCCAAGTATCTATTTATCATGCAGGGAGCACGAGCACCAGTGGCTCAGTAATATCTGAATTCTTCCACCTCTGTTTTTTAAATTTCTTTATATATCTATTACTCCGTGTCTCTCTCTGCACGCCGCTCCCTAAGAAGCCAGAAGTGCAGCTCGCTAATGTCTGTAAACGAGAGCGAGCAACAGGCTTTATTATAACTGAATGAAAATCAGCACGTTGGAGCCGAGCACGCTGCGCACACACATCCCACACAACCACAGCATGCTAGTACACACACAGCGACTACACACACACACACACACACACACACACACACAGGCGCAGTGAGGGAAAACAGACGCAGTCCGTTAGTCATGCTCAAAGCACATTACAGGGAATATTGTAATCAGTCCGGAGGCAGGAGCCAACACAGACCACACATCAGAAGCATCACACGGTGGAACTGAGAGGAGTGAACGTTCAAAGTGTTTTAAAGAACCAGGATGTTAAAGATAAACCTGTTGTTCCCTCGGCCTGTGTTCGATGCTCCAGACTTCAGGTTCACTCCTCCTCATTATCACATTAAAGCTCTATAATTTAACAAAACAAAACAAACATTGGGCTTTTATTTTTGGAGACAACTTCCTTGAGAGGAATTCTATGAATGTTGTTGCCATGACGGAGCTCAGCAGCAGTGACACCGGTGAAGGTCTCAGTCCGATACGGTGAAATAAACATAATCCAATCATCAAACTGATCTGACAGGACAGATTTGATCAGTTTTAAGCTTCCAGGTGCCGACTGCGGCTGAAGTTCATGTGAGGATGAGGAGGAACATGTGTGAGTTCAACTCCGTCCACAGATTGAATCCACGCTGTCCACAGACTGAGAGAAGCTGCCTGTATATACAAAATGTATTAATATTGAACGTATCGTGTGCGTAAATCACAACAAACTCAACACAGCACTTCCTCTGACCCGAAACAAACACACACCAAGTGTGAAGCCGATAAGAGGAACGGTTCTCCAGATAAGTGAGACACAGACAGACAGAGATTACTGGAATTGAATAGAATAGATGACCAGGCGTCCGTTTATACACTGAAACAGAATCTACCTGCTGTAATTATCATATCGGCCTTTAACACAGGAAACCACACTTCTTGTTTCACCCACAGATGGATGCTCGTGTGAGGATCTTCTGCAGATTCAGTGTCTCTACACCGCAGCTCCCTGGAAACACAGAGAGGAAGAGTCTCGCTGCTCCTGTGGTTCGAACATCGTGTTGTGTTGACAACAAACTCAACGTCTGCGGCCTCGGAGGCAACCGAAGGTGTTGAGAACAGGTAGCAGGTGCAAATCTATTCAGAAACCTCCTCAGGAAACGTCTGTAACCGCTCAGGAGGTTTATTTCCTTTTACTGCAGGTGCTAATGAATTCAGAAATGTGGTGATCCGGACCGAGTCGCTCTGCGATATGAAGGAACACAAACTGAACACGGCCAATCAAATCAGGAACCGAGCTCAGCAGCACATTGTGCACAACCTGCGGCTCGGCGCTCAATCACAGTACGAGTGGAACCAGGGGGAAGGAAAGAGACAAATGAGGAACTGGACGCCCTCCCAACGTGCACCGCCAAAATCCCTGCAAAGCATTCGAACACCCCTGAGAAACTCCTTCCACTCGGTAACATCACACAGAGGCGGTTCGGGTCCTGCCTCCGGGCCCCGGCAGCTCGAATCTCATGTAGCAGGAGGCCGGCAGTAATTAGCTCTTCAACTTCAGAAGACAAACACTCCGGCAGATAGACTCCCCCTGCTCAAAGGAGCAGGAGAGAGGGGGGGCACTGACACGATTTAGATGTATTCAGACAATGAGACAACACACACACACACACAGTCGCACAAATAACACACTGTGTGCAGGTACTGATGCAGCTATAAAAAAGCATCAGGGAGGATTTAGGGAAATAAAGCTTTGGTATCTGTCTAAATACAGATAGCAGCCTGTTTCATGTTGTTTTGACCACGTGCACGAATCTAAAGTTGTTAATGAGGGATTTGATGAGCCCACTGTGTGTGTGTGTGTGTGTGTGTGTGTGTGTGTGTGTGTGTGTGTGTGTGTTTTCGACATCTGCATGATGGTAATGGGGGGTAATGATATGGACTATAATTGTAATGTTGGCTAACCTACCATGAAGGGAGGCAGCTTCTCTGAAATATACACAACACACACACACACACACACACACACACACACACACACACACACACACACACACACACACACACACACACACACACACACACACACACACACACACACACACACACACACAAGCTCCCTGCAGGCTCTCTACCACACAACAAATGTTCGGAGCACTTTGATGAAGTCAGTGTCAGAGTGGACAAAGAGCTAATAAAGCAAGAAAGAAAACAAATCAGGATTCAGATGTAAATCTTTGTTTTGTTTTGACAGTTCAATAAAATTAAATAATAAGAAACTGCTCTTGCAGCTGCAAATTAATGAATCTGTGTGAAAACAATTCAGAGCTGTTTATAGAAACAGAAATGAATAAATCTGTTTGGACTTGGAGGCATATTTGTTTAAAATGAAAACAGAAATACAAACATTATCGACTGCGCTGGAGAACTGGAGCCGATTCATGTTTCAAGTGTCAGGATTCAAACATGTGAAGTTCTGCGTATTGAAAAATATAAAGTGGAAGAGTGTTCAGAGAGTTCACACGTGTGTCGACGCTCACGCTCTATTTCACCGAGCTACAGAAAGAGAAAAGCTGCTGTTTTAAGGTCAGAAAGTTGCTTTAAAGCTTCGATGTGCGAATCAACATTTTCAGAAATTGCATCACGCCAACGTGTCCGTCTACAAAACAAACATTAATGCTATCAGAACAATTTGAAAGAAGCTGTGATCACAGTCCTGTCTTTGAAAGTTTGTTAACATCACAAGCGTCTGATCCAACTGCGATAACGTTTGCTATATTTCCATCATTTATAATAGATGAACATGTTAATCTGACTCTTCTGTGATCTCCGTCACATTGGCCGATCCAATGAATGACACATCTGGGGCGTTGACGCAGTTCTCATTAGAGCGCTCACAGCTGCTAAGTGTAGCATTTAAACATCAGCACAAATCATCGCTGCCATCATCATCGAGACGTTAGTGATATTACGATTCACACAAACGACACCATCGCTGGAAAGATGAGCCGCCTCATCGACCGTGTTTCCCAGCGCCGTGAATCCGACTGGTTAACGGCTGCCGGGGAGAATGTGGCATTAATTCAGAGAAACACAAGCACGGATCATTCCAGGTCTGTGAGATGGAGGTGAACACTTATCTCGACGGGGCTCTTTTGTTTACGATAATTACACCGAGATCTCGGAGGTAATTTGACTTTAACGTATTGACGTCTGGAGTCGGAGCGTTCAGCCCAATGTAGCGTGGAGGCTGGAGATCAAACGCATGGATGTGTGGAGGTGTCTCTGCCGGCCCGACCGGCACGGTGACGTATCGGAAGTGACCGCCGATTTGGTGTTTACACGTCCGTGAACCAAACATCAGGTTTGGATAATAAAATCACAACATGTAGCATCTCAGCAGGAGCAGACACAGGTGATATATCTTATATTAAAAACCAGCAGGTCTGGATTAGAGACGAGGGTTTCAGCTGACACTGAAGGACACACACACGCACGCACACGCACACACACACACACACACACACACACACACAGACACAGCTCTATACAAGAAACGATGAGAATAAACTCATAATATTACAAGAATAGAGTCGTAAAGTTAGAGAGTAAAGTGGTAATATTAGAAACTGGTGCATCACTCTGGGCTCAGCTGTTTTTCTCTTCCCTTCATTCCTGTGACATTTACATCCTCACTCATGTTTGCATGAAGTTGTTCAGCTCTCTCTCTCTCTCTGTGTGTGTGTGTGTGTGTTTGTGTGTAGTGTGTGTAGGTTAGTGTGCAGGTGTGTGGGCACACAGCACCACCCTTAGGGTGAAAGCTGTTCAAACTGCCAGCTTCTATAGGCTGTAATCACAACTCTCAACCCGTGTGAGACACATGGAAAACACACACACACACACACACACACACACACACACACACACACACACACACACACACACACACACACACACACACACACACACACACACACACACACACACACACACACACACACACACACACACACACACACAGCGCTATACAAGAAACGGAGGCACACAGCCAGCACGTATCGGCTAAATATTCACCCAAACACATGTGAAGTTGCAGACGCAGCCTTGACAAGCTCCAGAGAGTTGCATGTTTTCTGAAAATCCTGTCAAACTGTCTCTACCTGTGGTCTCTGCAGGCACGAGGCATGATAACACAACATGACACACACACACACACACACACACACACAGACACACACAGGAAGAACAGGAGGATACATGCACAGCAGAGAATCACAGACAAAGAAGCCAATTCTTAGAAAATGAATGAAACTGTGAAATGCACTGAAAACGTGTCGTGCAAACTTGTCAGAAAAATGTTTTTGTTTGAGACTCAATGAAAAAACACAGCGACATATCTGCAAATGTGTGCGCTGACAGATATGAAGCACGCCAACACGCATCTTGTATCCAGAACGAAGCGAAGTGGCTGGTGGCTGACCCACAAAACACACACACACACAGACACACACACGCAGGAACAGATGGGGACCTCAGGCTTCACAGGTAGCAGCTGCATTTCAAGCAGGTGATGCTGCCAGTGGCCACTGCAGGAAATATGGAGGGCGAAGAAAACAAAATTCAAACCACAAGTGAAAGTCTCGCACACAAACATCACATGTGAGCGTCAGTCTCCCCGTTTCTTTGGGGGTAATGTTTCCCTCTGAGCGCTCGCCCACGGGACCGTGCAGCGCCTCAGGTGAACCACATTCTATACCCTCCACACACGTCTGCACACAAACACACACGAACGCGGGCGCACAACTACACAAACACAACCATCTGTCATACTTAGCATCATGTCGACAACATCTGAAAACAGGCAGTTTTGTTTTCCTGGTGGCAAAAATGTTTGATTCATGAGCAGAGATGATTCAAATCCGCTCCTGTTCCTTAAATCTGCTGCTTGTAGCAATTCAGCATCAATAAATAACCACAACAACAATATTTGTATAATCACTAAACACAACACAGCTACTGCTTCTATTGTTTCTATTTTTTAGCTGATTTTGTGTTGAGGATCCACATCCAGTTGTTGACTGAGTTGTGACCTTCACACAGCTCATCCCGTCAGGATATTATCATTCTTGTTTTTCTCGCTCTTTAAAGCAGCTTCAGGCCGAGGTGGGAAATCCTGTGTGTGATCGGATGCTTCAGGCCTAGTCTTTATTTCTTAAAAGAGAAAAGCTTAAATGAATCCCCTCTAGAGGAACGAGGTTTGAGACGTTTATCGCTGCCGAACTAAAGTTTTTAAGGCGAGTGTTTACTCTCAGAACGACTTTAACCTTGTTGAAGCCAACCAACCAAAACCAATCCACACAAACTAACACAAACCAATTAACCAACCGACCCAATTGAGTAATTAACCGACCAACTGTTAAATTTGAACAGCGACATTGGATCTAGAGTTTCTCTCGAGTAAAACTGAACATTAATATCAAATATGGACAAATTCCCTCAAGTTGTCCGTCACAGAAGCAACAAAACAAATGACCAGATTAACCAAAGGGTTTTTGTTTGATTATAACTTTACATGTTTCACTAGGACTTTATCCATCCGGTCATTCATTCTTTCATTCAGCTCTTGTCACATTTGTCACTTTCCAATAACACGATCTAATAACAAAATAAAATGAAAGTGGTCAGCTGACATCATGAGCTCCAACCTTGGCAGCGCTGGGATTCTTTCAGGAGTTGAGTGCAAACGGCCCGCTTACCATCGTGCAGCGTTTCTGCATTTAAATTCAGCAGGAGCTTCCTGGCCGGCAGATGGTCGGGGTGTTGTGTGTGCAGCATATGAACTGTTGATTGCAACATTTGCATGAATTATTTGTCTTCCCCCGTTCTGCCTGAAAAAACAGTTTTTCCTTCCAAGACACAATCTGCTGCGCTATAATTCTTCTTGGCAGGAGAAATAACGTGAGGCAAAGAAAACAAGAGAATCCTAAATCCATTTTTCAGAGTACAGAAATCCGTATATAGACTAAGAACAGACATTGAGAGAGGAAGCTTTCTCTCGCAGGAAAGCTTGTTACTTTCTCTCAGTTCACCGTGAAAGGCCAAGGCCGTCAGACAAAGAGCTTTCAATAAGGTGAATACGCTGCGACTTCTGTGTGCGTTTTCACAGGCGGCACAAATGTGGGGGGTGAGCTCAATGGTGCATGTACAGTATCTCATTGTGTGTCTGTGTGGTTGTGTGTGTGTGTGTTTGTGTTTGTGTGGGTTTCTTTGCTTGTGTGATCCTGGTTTAAAGGCCAGAAGAAAAATTCTGTAGATTAGTACCTGGATCGTACAAAGTGTTCAATGCCCACAAAAGAGGGGAAGACTTTGAGTGGGAGGTGTGTGTGGTTGTGTGTGTGTGTGTGTGTGATTATGTGTGTGTGTGTGTAGTATAAGTCAAGGGAGAGGGAAGGACGGGGGATGGAGGGAGGACTGGTACGAGGCGGAGAGGTGGGGCAGGTGAAGACTTCCAACATCAAACACAGGGAGGATTTCTGTCTCCCTGTGGTCCTGCCTGCTGAATAGTTAACGATAGATGAAATTCAAGGCTGTGTTCAGTTTAGCTTCCGAGCAGCGAGGCCCCGAGGTTCTGTGTGCGGCCGCCTGCTGTTTTGCTAAGTGCGTGTGTTTGTGTGAATAGACCAGGTTAGAGTTGCGGAGCAGAAATCGCACATCTGAACGTTTCGGTGTATACTCTTGGAGTCGGCGCAGCACACGACACACTCTGCGCTCTCCTCAGCAGCGACGGTTTGAGACGAAGAGGAGAGAAGAACAGGAGAGGAGGAGAGCAAAGGAGATAAAAGAGGAGGGAGGTGAAACAGAGGGAGATAGGAGGTGAAGGGATGAGAGGAACAGGGAGTTGAAAGAGGAGTAAAGGTGACGAACTTTGAGCCGGTGAGGGAAAGGCGGATGAAAGAAGGGAGTTGAAATGAGAACTGAGGAGAAGAGAGGAGAGGAGGAGATGAAACGAATAGTAATTGTGGCTTTAGCGCTGCCAAGGTGAGGCCTCCCATTCCCTCCCTGGCCGCCCATACTAACGATGTCCTGCAAAGTGGATAAATGCCTCCATCAAACAGCTGAATCCTAGAGGATGGGATGTGCGTGTGTGGAGAAACACGATAAAGAGCCGCAGCCCTGACTGTCGGCCCCCGACCGGCATCTTGTTGGTCTCGCTTGTATTATGCAGATAAAACTACACCGTGCCGTGACCGCGGGCTGCACCGACACCGTCTCTGTGGATGACGGATGTCCTCTCCTGCGGTTTCCTTTCTAGGCCGGCGTCGTTCAACCTGTTCAATCCCAATAGAAGAGGAGCAAGAGGAAGAGGAGCCACACAAATGGTTATTTTGAATCTGAGCAATCCGAAGGTGAGCATCGTCTCTGATGTGACGAAGGGTTAGAAGTCATGGTCGTAGCCTGATAATATAGATGCTCCAGGTGACATCAAACTTTTAATGATGTTGCTGCAAGTGTGAAAGTAGTAAATGCACAGAGCGACACAGAGGTCAGAGGTCACAGGTCTCTGAACTGGAAAAATCCATTTCCATGGGAACAGTCAAACATGCTAACGAGGCGCTAACCCTCTTTCTTAGAGCAATGTTTGTTTCAATGAACCTGACACCCCAGTCTGCATGTCTTTGAATGGTGTGAAGAGAAAACTCAGCCGGTAGGTTCGACCTTGAGATCATATACTATATATAAAGATGGACGACAGGACAGTTTCCAAAAGTTAAGCCAAAGCACCTTGATTGCCCCCCCCCCCGATGGCTGGCTGCAGTATAGCTCATAAACCCAGCAGATGGGACATGAACCGAACAAGAAAGTCAAAGAAAGTCTGCTGTTTTCTCTGCTGTTTTCTCTCTGTAGTGTTTCCTCACTCTAGTCGAGGGTTAAGGACGGAGGATGTCGCACCTTCTGCAGATTGTTGAACCCAACACTTTGTGTGTTGTGTATGTGGTTATAATGGACGCCTGCCTACAGAGAAGAGTGTTTTCCATAATTATTTGAAAACATATATTTTCCCCATCGGTCGCAGCACCTCATCAGACCGACTGTTTCCAACGCCACAGTGTCACCGCAGCATTCTGCTCCTCGGAGCCGAGGCTGAAGCAGGTGTTCGTCATTTACTTCACAGACGGGAGGTTCATGCTGCTGTTGTCTTTCGGTTCCTGTGGAGTTCCTGTTTCATGTAATTTGTCTCCACTCTGCAGAGAGACGAGTGCAAATGTGGGACCGCTGTGGCAGCGAGACGTGATTTTCAGCAACACTGACTTGTGTCCCTCACTGTGCACCGTGTATGCTCATCAGCAGGGAGCTCCAGAAATGAACTACGCTGCTCGGGATATTCACACTGCGGCAAGATCTGAGTCCACACGCTGCTGAAATGAGATGAGAGCGTGTGCCAGGAATTCTTGATCCTTCCCCGGATCAGATCTCCATGTGTATTTGTTCTCTTTTGAAATTGGGAACACATGTTGTGTGTAATTTATCTGTTCAAATTATGTCGTGGATTATCTTGATGTATTTTTGCCTCATGCTCCAGACTCTGGACGTTTGCATGATCCCCTGACCTATAAGTAAAGTAGGTTGTTGCTGCTCTCTTCAATAAGTAAAAAGGAGAAAACTAGGGAGCTGTGCTGAATTGATGAGCACGACACTGAGGCTCCATTAAAGCACCAAGGAAAATAGTTTGTCTAATGGCCACAAATCTCTAGAGTCAACTTAGCAAATCAAATGAATTTAGACACGATATAATAGATCAAATCAAACACTTTAGTTTACATGTGGAGTTCCTCAAGGCTCTGTATTGGGCCCTAAACGTTTTATTAAATACATCAACACAATGAGTGTCCAAGGTATAATTCCTTCTGTCTGCAGATGACACAGATATTAAGAACAAATAAAAATGGTTACAGTTTGGAAGTTAAATCGATTTTGAAGCAAAATACACAAACTTATAATAATAAGAATAATAAGAATAAGAATAAGAATAAGAAAAAGACTGGTAGTTTTGGTCTGTTCCTCAAACGTCCCCCTCTACCCTCTGTGAATCAACATGGAGTTTGACATCCTGGGAAAACAGTAATGAAACTGTCACCGAGTGTCACGAAGAGCTGACCTGCCTCTGTCCTCTTCACCTCCATCTCTCCATCTGCTGCTTTCCTCCTCTCTCCTCCTCCTCCTCTCCTCCCATTCTCACTGTCTGCACCATCTGCCACATCCATATATACCGTATGTGTGTGTGCTCATGTCGCTCCCTGTTATTACGTGCACAGGTTTAGCATGTAATATACAGTATGAGCATGACTCTGCTGTGTGTGTTTGTGCCTCCGGGTACGAATGCATGCCATAGGAGCTCAGATGAAGTGCAGCTTTGCCCCCATTCTGTCAATTTCTCTCTCTATCTCACACGTACACTTCAGTTTGAATACAAAATCAAGCAACACAACAAGGGCAACAAAAATGTCCGCGGTAATGGCCTCAGTCTAACACGTCACAGGAGTTTTTACTGTAGCTGCAGAACAAAAACAAACCTTTCTTATATTTTACACCACACACACACACACACACACACACACACACACACACACACACACACACACACACACACACACACCAAAAACCACACACACACACACACACACACACACACACACACACACACACACACACCTGAGTAAACATGATCCACTCTGCATCGAATAAATCCATCAAACACAGAATCATAAACACAAAAACATGACACAGCTAAAATACTTCACGTTAAAGTTAATCACGTTTTCAGTAAGTCACGTTTTCGGTCCCGCTAACGCTCGTCTGTGTGCAGCAGATTATACAGATGCTGAATTTGTGAGTTCAGTGGACGGTTGAAGTGTGTGTTGTGTACACACCAATGAATGTTGCAACGGCGATAAGCAAACGCAAAGTGCTCAAACACCCACACACTCAAACTAACACGAGGGCTTCACCGCCCGACTGTATCATTTACACACAGACACACCACGTGCACACTCGTGGAAGAACACACTCGTAAGTGAACACACAAAACAACCAGTGAGGCAAGAACACATCAACCAGTGACATAAACATAAAATGGCGTAAATAATAAAAAATATACAAAAATCTTTACGTACTGCTGCTCATCCTAAAAAAAACAACACACAAAGCTCCAGTTCAGGATCTCTGTACACACACACACACACACACACACACACATAGATTGAAGTAAATAACACAGGGCAGCAACAGTAATAATCTCAGTGTCGCCAGGAGTGTGAGTCCCAGGCAGAATGTCAATGACCTAAAAGTACAGCCACTGTGAGACGAGATAGAAACACACACACACACACACACACACTGTAAATGTGTAGATCTGTCAACGCACACAAGCATAGAAATACATTCACGACCGAGGACAAGCTCACACACAAACGAAACAAAATGAAAAAAGCACAAACTCCACACACACACACACACACACACACACACACACACACACACACACACACACACACACACACACACACACACACACACGTAAACACAAAAAGGTCAGTAGTGTAATTCTTCGCTGATAGAGTCAGTGCGACTGCTCTGACGGCTGCAGACGGGGCCGAGCTGACCACTTGTAATTTGTTGTGACCTTTACAACACGGCTCAACCCAATGAAGAGCCTGTAGGGCTGGCATCTGCTCTCACTAACGTGTGTGTGTGTGTGTGTGTGTGTGTGTGTGTGTGTGTGTGTGTGTGTGTGTGTGTGTGTGAACATATGAGGTCTCAGCAGCCCAGAAGCTGCTGGCAGCAAATAACAAAACAATTGGGAAGGTTTCAGAGGTTCCCGGGACAAAGTGCACAGGATTGGATCAACATCAACTGACGTGAACAAATGAACAATGTCCGGTCCTAATTTTCCAGACGTTTTCTGGAGTTTGTGTTTCTCATGTGAAGAAGCAGCAGGAGACTGTTTGGGTCCGACTCGTTCACAACGACAGGAGAACGTCTGGAACATTCAGGCGAGGGGGTGGAGCCTGTAGGAGGAAATGACGTATAGATTCTGCTGCATCAACACCACTTCCTGCTTTAATCGCCAATAGGTCTAGAATCTCGTTGTCTTTTCAAGTTGACATCTTTGTTTGTGTCTTCTCTGATTATTTTTCATCCTGAGATATTTGCATTCTTCCAGTTTCGCATCCGTCGTGTGTTAGAAACGTCATCAACACGCCGCTCATGTCACAAATGAGTCTTGAGTCACATCAGGGTTACTTCCAGTCTTTACTCGTGACACTGCAAGGCATTGTGGGTAAAATATCTCCACTGAGGCCTTCGCCGTCACATCGCCGTTTTCTGCTGGTTACGTGTTTTCATCTATTTCAGGACGATTTAATGCAATTGCAGTTGTTTCATTCAATTTATCTTGACTTTCTTGTTTTTCCCGCTGAGCTGCGTTCACAAACCAAAATGGTTTTTCAATTCCAGCACCACAATCCACTTTTCTTCTTCTATGTATAATACATTTATTTTGTTACTTGTGCAAACATCATTGGCCCCGTCTCCTAGAAATTACATTCACAACTAATTTGCAACAGCAAATGCATTTTGAAGGAAAAGTAATTGCAAACGGATTAGAGTTCCCATTACCATAATGAGGAAATGTTGAGAATATACAAATATATAGATATTATATATATATCCATTAATTGGATATTGTGGATGTTGACTTGAGACACAGCATCTTTATTTACATTTAACCACAGAAGCCTTTTAGGAGTCTGTGGGCGTTACCCAGGCAGCACGGTGGTTCAAATCCCAGTTTAAACCCAGTAAGACATGACATCACTCCACTGCCACTTTTCCATGGAGTCAAAAGGACACAGGTTCAGGTCTTTGTTAAGAAAAGTGCTCCACAAATAATATTATAATTAACTAACGAATGAACAAACAAACTAGCAAATGAACGAAGTAAAAAACTAACAAACAAATGATGAAATGAAAGAAAGATTCAATGAAGAAACAACTTAACGAACAAACTATTAAAAGGGACGATCAACCGATTTAACGATCTCACGAAGTAACGAGGTAACAAACGAAAAATGGAATAAAAGGACAAACTGGCAAAGTAACAAATGAACGATGGAATGAGGGAACAAAGTAACAAAGGAAGTAACTAATAGATGTGTTTGTTGCGGTCTTCTGAATCTCAAGCTCCCCCTGATGTACCTGAGTGTGAAGAAGCATGTGCCACATTAATGTGATACTAATTACATACGTGCCAAATTTATAAAAGATAATGAAAACACTTTTAAAGTCCGATGGGAGACAAACCGAAGCGACCCCTCGTCCCAGATAACTGCAACGACACAAACAATCTGTGCAACGTGCGACAGAGAAACATCAGAAACTGGCTCTGGTCCAGCTCGGCGCTCGAGCGGCAACAACATTACGACTGAAAGCTCATTAGAGAAATAAAACACGTCTGATTGACTAAGTGCCAGTTTGAAAATTAACATGCTAATTGAGCATCTCCTCTTCTCACAGAAACATCTGATTGGACGCCCGGTCACTGGTCAAGTGCTTTTAAGTGCTTCTGTGAGAATCCTCCATGCGACGGCGCCGCTCAGACGTCGTCTGTGCAGCTTCCTTGTAATTGGCATGAATTCTTCATGTGGCTTTTCGTGAACCTTTTAGGACGAAACACTGCGACTATTTTGGAAAAGGGTGCGACCAGGAATTCAATATTTCAAGAACACGGAGACAATTGTATCGCCAAGGTTATCACCATTTAGGAAGTGGAGCCTTTTCTTTTTATAAACACTCCTGGCTGAAGTGATTTATATTCAGACCATCAATCGCCTCTTAAATGGGGTCAGGTTCTCTCGAAGGCTCCGTGTCACTCCTGAATGAAAAGGTCTTTGCTCGACTCACGGCTTTAATAATCCACAGAGTGTTTCTCTCTCATGCTGCCAATGGAAACTAATTGCAGGAGACAAGTTACTTTTTAAATTGGGCATCTTTGATTTAGTGGCCCCAGAGATAACATCTCACTTCGGGAGTCAGAGCGTGTTTTCTCTCTTATTCTGAAAAGAAACACAGACTCTATATTTGGAAGGAAATCAAATTGATGTATGACCTCAGGCCTTGTTCAGACCTGGTGTTGGGACCTGGTGTTGGGACCTGGTGTTCGGATCTGGTGTTGGGACCTGGTGTTCAGACCTGGTGTTCAGGACGGCTGTGACTTTGTCTCTCCAGTGACCAGTTGGGATCAGATCTCATTTAAACACATGCAAACAAACACTGAGGTTTGTGACTTCACCTACGAATATGGTCTCAGTGATCGGATCCTAAATCGGAGCTGTCCACTTGTGCTCGGATCACTGAGGACAGACGTTAAATATGTGTTTGCTGTCGATGGTTTTTTATAGTTTGATAGTTTCTGAGCGTCGAGGAGCATTTAGCTGAATCAAGACACCAGCTGACTCCTCATGTGGCTCCATGTCAGATGTGTAAATAAGCCGCAGCTTTGCTTTAACAACTTTTCACGGCTATGTTGTGTCAGCGGAGTCTTGCAGGCTCATTCTGCTGCCCCCAAGTGGCAAGAAATCAATGTCTCCACCTTTAAATATTGCTGCACTGAAGCCAAAGCTTCGCCTCCGGTGCTTAAAGTCTTTGCAGACGTTTTTCCAGTATTTACCGAAGCCAATGATTTCTCGCTAACCATTAAAGTCCAAAAGTTCACTTAAGTTAACGAAATAAATGTCAGTTATCCCCGATACCCTGGATCACCATAATCCAGGAAACACCTTTAGCAGAACAACTGAACTTGAAGTTAAAAGTATTGTTGCAAAACATTAAACTGTTGCCTGCACTTGATAAAACAATACACAGTTTGAAGCTGTAGAACTTATAAGGCCTTTGTAAGCAGTGTTTTGCCCACAAAACTACTTGAGCACAATCAGGCTGCAAACTAAAAGCCTTTTTCTTCAGTCTGGATTATTAGATTTGAAACGAACAATACATTGTGTGAAATCTGCCCAAAGTCAATTATACATTTATCATATGTCTTTGTGAGACTAATTAAATGTGATGCAGGCGGAGTCATTAGGAGGCAGATCGACAGAAACACACACGACCTCGAGCACAAACCACAAATAATACATGCTCTCCGCAGAGCGGCTGGAGCCACACATCTGCATGTGCACACACTTCTGCTGGGATCTGGTATAATGCACTGCGTGTGTGTGTGTGTGTGTGTGTGTGTGTGTGTGTGTGTGTGTGTGTGTGTGTGTGTGTGTGTGTCTCCAACAGAGGTGATTTCCCAACAGTCTGCGCCTGATTGGATTTGGTTTCATTCAAATAAACTGAGGCCTTGATTTAAATGGAAAGCACTATAGCCTATTATGCGGCACAGTGGAGGACAGTCTGACTATATCACCTCTGAATTGCATTACAGCTCTCACTCAAACTCTCCCTCTCTCTCTCTCCATCCCTCTCTCTCCCTCTCTCCCTCCCTCCCTCTCTGACTCTTACCCCGGTGCTCTGCTCAAGGTCGCTGTCCGACTGACGAACTCACGAAAACACGAGAAAAAAACGTTGCACAAATGTGTGTTTGCAAAATCCAGTGCAATGTGTTTGAATTAATGTGGGTCCATGCACACTGTGCGTGACCGCAGACACACACAGACCCACACAGACCCACACACACACACACACACACACATGTACACACAATGGAAGAAGTGCCAAGCTCTGATAGGCTACGATAACTTTAGTGCCACTGTACACTATTGAGGTTGGGAAGGTGACAGTATAATATAAGAGTTTTATTGCAGGGTCGGGGCATGTTTGTGCGTATCTGTGTGTGTGTGTGTGTGTGTGTGTGTGTGTGTGTGTGTGTGTGGTGTGTGTGTGTGTAAAATAGCAATTCAACAGGTGGGTAATTGCTCTGACGAGAGAGAAAGTCCCATTAGCCTTCTGTCAAAAAGAAAAGTAGCTCCTCCACGCTGGTTGCTGATATAGATCTGTATGTACGTGTGTGTGTGTGTGTGTGTGTGTGTGTGTGTGTGTGTGTGTGTGTGTGTCTGTTATAGGCTACGTTTGGGGACAAATTTCAGACTAAAGATCTGTTAATTGGGTCAACGTGGGGATAGAACCTTTGTCCCCAATTAGGGATGTATGCAAGTAAATTTAATGTCCTGACAAGTGACCTATGAAAACACCTGTATGTGTGTTTTTTGTGTATGAGACATAGGTAGAAAGGGAGAGAGAGAGAGAGAGAGAGAGAGAGAGAGAGAGAGAGAGACAGGAAAAGGTAAAAACAGGAAATAGAGTGAATATTAAAGTATATGAAGCAGAGACAAAAAGGAACGACTGGAAAGTACAAATCAAGGCAACAGAGTGAGAGAGAGCGAGGCTAACTAAATCCACACACACACCACACGCACACACACGCAGACACACACACAGCATCTATACTCTCTCAAATAAACATGGACACGAACACTCAAGATTGTTTTTTTCTGATGGAAATGGATTCTGGATATATATACATGTATATATGTACCAGATGCACACACACACACACACACACACACACACACACACACACACACACACACACACACAACGTATTCAGACTTGCATCTTATAGGTTATTTCTTCCTGGAACCAGATCCTGTCAGAGAACATACAACATCTCTCTAACACATATTGGATAGAAGCACACACACACACACACATACACACACACACAGACACACAAAATGGGCCCATTTCTCTTCTCTCTAATGGAGCCGGACCCCTGAGAATGACAACCAGGCCGCTACGCATCAGTGGCCATTACCCACAAGGCAGTGCATCAGGGCTGTGGGGCCGGCTGCCCGCCCACTCTCTTTGCCTTTCACCCCACATCCGTCAAAAACAGGTGCACACTGGGTTTCTCCTTTATCTCTCTTTATCTCTTTGGCTCTATTATATAAATATAAATGCTCCGCTGCTCTCGCTCTCTTTCTGCAGGAAAATGGTCAAATTTAACATTTTTTCAGGATCTTGTCAAAACCACCGGGTCAGGTGTTTTGTCCCCGAGGACATTTTTCAGCGTCCGCGTCTCATCTGAAAGGAATTTGTTCGTCTCTCTGAGATTTTTGACGACCTATCAATCCATCCACTTGTGTGTGAGCGAGTAAACAACATCCATTTGTGGTCTCTCACTGACATTTGCCTTAAATCACCATATAACAGAAACAGAGATGTGTTCCTCCGCTCCGAGCTGCAACACAGTTTATTTTCCACTCAGAAACCATTTCATTTTCACACCCGGAGCCCACTGGAAGTTTTCATGAATCATGTATGGTGGCCCACAGGGGACAGTGGCTGCGTTCCGGAGAAAAGGGCACAGTGTAATGCATTTTCTGTCGCCCCTGTTTTTAGTGAAATTTAAAGTTTATGCCTCCAGACTTGTTAACCTCTGACCCTCAGGGAATTAAAAACCAGTTACAATAAGCTAATAATAAAATAAATAAATGGAACGAACAAAAGCAACGGAGCAGCATCTGAATACGGTTGATACAAATCTCCAAACTGTAAATAGACAACGGACGATGCAGGGGGAAACATTCCTGTTGATGGACAGGTCACTGTCGACCAATCGAGAGTCACTCTCAGCTGTCAATCATGATGTTTCACGCTGTTTTTCTAGCTTCAAGAAAACGCACAAACAATAAAATCACAGGAACCAAGCTAAGGAATTGTAATGGACATAAAACACCAAAATCAGTCAGATTGTGATCAACATGTAACACAATCCATATCCCTGATTGGCTACCTGACATATTCTAATGTTTACCTTTACACTTTTCACAGACAGTTGTGTTCAGATGTAAGTTCATGTTCCATAACATCATAAATCAATCTGAGGTGTTGACAGTGTTTAAGACATTTAAAAAATCCAAAGTCATGATTAAAATGTCAAAACTGGACGAACTCACTGAGCCATTCGTCATCATCTCTTTCATTCTTTAGACAAAACCTTCACATACTGCGTTTTTTAACTCAGTGCTGTTTTCAGTCTGAATCAGAGGCTGTAACTTGTGCATATGAACCATAACATATTTACGATATGAAGTATGACCAGTCTGGTTGTTTTATTTTGCTCCGGGTCCCATCCACTAACATGGAGGAGGCAGCGTTTATGATTTTTAATACCTCCACTAGCCTCACGTTAGTGGAGCTGTCGTGTCGTCCATCTTTGTGTCGAGTCTATGATCCGAACAGAAACGCTTCTTCCAGGTCAAACGCAGTGTAAATGTTATTTTTGGCATTTGACAGCGTTTTCGACAGGTGGAGCTCAGTTGTGATTTAACGGTGAAAATGTGAACAACTGTATGAGCCTGTTTTTAACTCTGCTCTCCTCCTCCTCCTCCTCCTCCTCCTCCTCCTCCACCTCCTTTCTGTCCCTCTGTCTCTTTAATCACCTTCTTCTTCCTGCTTGTTGTTTCTCCCTCTGCCTGAAATGCCTCAAAGTCATTCCCCCAAGTATCCAGCCCTCCTCGTCTCTCTCTCTCTCTCTCTCTCTCTCTCTCTCTCTCTCTCTCTCTCTCTCTCTCTCTCTCTCTCTCTCTCTCTCTCTCTCTCTCTCTCTCTCTCTCTCTCTCTCTCTCTCTCTCTCTCCTCCCCCCCACTCCTCTTTCCTCTCTCTGTCTCTGTCATTTCCACTTGTCAGGCTAAAGGGACTGGACAAATGGATGGATATACCCCGGATCTGCAGAGGGGCAAGAGAGAATGATGGAGCGGTGAAATAAAGGAGTGACAGTGCATGAAGAAAAATACAGACAAGAAGAAGGAGCAAATGACGAAAGACATCCCGCAGGGAGGGGACGGATTTTTATTTTTTATTTTAGGGCCACAGTTAGTAGTGATGGGAAATAATCTATGACATGGTGATGTAAATAAATGGGTTTTTACATCACTGTCGTTCTGCGGCCAATTCCTAAAACACAACAGTGATTCATCCTGTTGTTATTCAGGTTTTTGTATTTGCGGCACATCGAGTATAAAGGACACGTGTGAAGCTGTTTGAGTTTTTAGTTCCTTTGTGACATTGAGTGTTTGTTTTTGTAATATTTTATATTTATTATTTAGATTAATTATCGTTTTCTTCGGCCTTTGAGATCGACATCTTTGAAGAAAAGTAAATGATCAAACCACGATTCTGTCGAAGGGGAATTTGACAAAGAAAATATATAATATATAAACATATGGGACAATAGAGTCAGAGGAAATAAAATATCTAAGTAGTAGAGGTTTTTTTACAGTGATAACGTGCCGCTGCAGAAATCAGAATTCATGTGTGGATTATTTAAGACTACCCCGTGCCGTGCTCGGTAATCCCTACGGTACGGTAATCCCATAATTACTGGGTTTAGGTACAGAGGTAGCTTCAAAAGCAGAGCCTTGTAGATAAAAATGACACTGTGCATTTTCCCTCTCTCATTTAAGAAGTAATAAAAGTCTCGTGAGAGGTGGACCACATATGTGAAACAATAATTTCTTGAAAGAAACAAGGGCATTTGCAATTTATCAGGCGAGGCCCTCTGATGTATACGATTAATACCCAGGAGGAGGTTATTCTATGGATTACGGGTGGAAGACTGACACCAAAATGCACATAATCACAGGAAAAACACGTCCTTTGGGGGATTATATAACTATTTGTGTCCTGTTTGAAAGGTTCTCCCTGAAGAACTGAACATAAACACAACAAAAGACAGGAAGGAACAACATGGCGAGTGTTTGGCTCAAACTAAAGTGAAGTCAGACTCGACTAATGGAACTGGAAACAGAACAAAACCTGTGACGTTCAAGCAGCAGCTTCAGTCTGAGGATGTTTAACACACTGCTCCGGTGGCAGATCCAGCTCCCGTGCAGACGGTGTCATGTTCTGTCACCGTCCTGCAATCAACTCTCAGGTTCTCATCATGTGTGTTTCCTTTCATTCACAATTATATCTCTCAGGGCGACACGGTGGTGCAGCGGTTAGCATCACAACAAGAACCTAATCTGAGTAATGTTTTACTCCTATAATCACCTTAGTTTATAGGATTATATTCTGGTCTGTGTTTGATTCCTTTCCTTATTTATCAGGATTATCCAAGAAACCACCGGACGGATCAACATGAAACTTGATGGGAACATGTGGGTTCCCATCAGGGAAGAACCCACTGATTTCTGCTGCATCTAGTGAATTAAAATGTGGTTTTATAAGGAGGCTGTTGGGCCTTGATGGAGGTTTGAGCTCTAAGTGACATTAAGGTTCAATATAAAATGAATCGTTGGTGAAAAAGAGGCAGAACGGACAAAAGGAACCAGGTCTGAGAGAAGAGCACATGCACAGTAAAGGTCTGAACAGAGGTCAGAGTTATTTACAATAATTGAAATAGTACAAAGCCACTTTCACAGTGAAAAGGCCAAATGGCAAACAATCAATCAAGGAATCGATTGGCACCTCGTTTAATTTCGAGATCGGGAAAAAAAACCTACAAAGAAAACACTTAAGTTACTCAAAGATCTTCAAGGATCACGACTTATGAGCTGTGATACGAGAATATCACAGCAATTATTTTTTACCAATTAGTTCTTTCTTCTGAGATTCTCCGTCACATTTCTCTGTATCAGTGGCGTTATCTCTGAATCCATCTGCGTAGGTGCCAGACACACACGTGCACGACAGCGCAGAGAAATTAGTCGGGTAAAGGTAAAGAGGGTGACAGTGAAGAGCGCAGGGGAAGAAATAGACAGATCCAAGTGTGAAATGTGGAGATAAGCCGCCATTATAGCACATTGGTATCTGCAGTGATGAACAGATAGAGGGAAAGAGACGGATGCAGGTGTGGACGGACGGAGGGGAGGATGGATGGATGGTCAGGAAATGAAACTTATAAGCCGAGTGAAGACGTCTCTCCGCTCTGACACGAGCAGATATATAATCTAACGTGCCAGGTGGAGACGGATGAGTGGAGACAGAGGGGTGGAGACGGCAGGTAATATAAAGGAGGACATGACGGCGTCCCTGAAGCATCGAGATTTTAAAATGAAAGAGTGCGTGAGCGTCCCAAACAGAACGAGAGAGAGAGAGAGAGAGAGGGGGGGCATCTATTATAGTGTGTGTGTGTGTGTGTGTGTGTGTGTGTGTGTGTGTGTGTGTGTGTGTGTGTGTGTGTTGGGGGGTTACACTGACAGATGGAGACTGATGAAAAGAAGATGATGTACGGACTGAGAGGTGAGAAGAGGAGAGTGATGAGACAGGAGGGGAAAGATGAGGAGGAGCGAAATACATTTTTTTGTGTCAGCCTCTTTCTCTTTTTTTCATCCTCATTTCCATCTCTTCTCTCTACTTCTCTTTTTTTCTCCTCTTCGTCTCCCCCTCTCTCTCTCATGAGCTGATGAAGGGGTTGAATAAATAAACCAGAAACCATTTGGTTGCTTGGAAGCTGTTTTAAATACCACATGCCTGTCAAAGACGGACTATTGATTTCTGAGCAAACAAACGCACACACGCACACAGACACACACCCACAGACACACACGTTATTTTTTATCCCAATGGAGAAAAATGAATAAAACCACCATCCAACAAGGCTGCAAACACACACATACACACACACACACAGTACTCATTTTAATTAGGTATTGATATATGGAAAATGTGCCATCTCCCCCAGTATCTACTATTTTACCAGATAATAACTTTCTGCTCATTAGCAGGAGAAAATGAACCACACATGTAACACAGCTTGTTTTTCTCATTTAAATCAGCAGAACCAGAAAACAATTAATTTTTGTACATGTTCTCTGTCAACACATTTAAGTCGTTAGTTTCTCCTTTGAATCACAATTCTGAAGTTTTAATGGTTTTAACGAGTTTCTCCTCTCGGAATAGAAGGTGTCATCTCCACTATGAAAACATCTAAAGGTGGATTTTGTGACTTTTGGCCTTGAGAACATTTTACTTGGCTCAATATTGAGAAAGTTATCACTGACTTGTGCCACACGACACGTCTGGCTGACATTTAAACACTTTACCAAAAGAGTGATATTTTTCGAAGCGTGACCGAGAGCTCCGGGAGCCTCGGGGGTAATCCACGCTGGCGGCCTTTTCTGAAGCATTTCTGGATGCTAGCTTTTTGACATCTCACCGAACAGATATGTTTCCATTTGTACAAACGTATAATCCACTAACACTGCAGAGGAAGCCTGGGCGATATGCATGAGGATGAAACCCTCCAGGTTTATTGATTCTCCACAGGCAGCCATTCAAATCCCATAAATCTCAGACTACCAAGTTTGCCGCTGACTTTTCTCTACCTTATCTAAAATCATCAATCAGGGCACTTTAGCTCTCTGCAAGATCCTCGGGTTTAAATATCTGTATTCAAAGCAACATTTTGCCTTAGCAGCTTCAAAACAAGGTGTCACTCAGCCGTGGCTCCTTCCCTGATCCACACATGGATAGAGGTGGAGGATAGAGGTGCAGGTAATGCCTTTAAAGTTTGAGTGTGAACATGGAGAAAGATTCCTCCTTCACTCCCTGAACGTCTGTTCTCTGGTGAGTGGGTTCCATCTCCTGTGAGAAGAACTGCCTGAGAGTCGCAGCTTCAACTGTCACAATCAGCTCCAGTTGAAGAGTGAAGCTGAACTGTGGATCAGTTAAAAACACTCAGAAGTTATTAAAAACCAGAGTTTATCTCCAATATTCAGCAGGAAACTGTTAAAATATGAAGAGTTTGTTGGATTTGTTACAGCCGCAGCTCCTGTGGTTCAGGAAGCAGAGGATCATGGGTAATAACCAGTTCAACACCACTTCATCGCTCGGACGCGGAGCCCAACAGGACTAATCACCCAGTGGGGGGTTAGGGACTGGTAGAAAACCAGTCAGAGAACTGTGGACACAGAAGCACTTGGACACTTGAAAGTCTGTCGAGTTTCCTGCGGTGGAGGAACTGAAGAACCTTTCGCCCCTCGTCTCTGCAAACACATAAATTAGCGGTTGTGTTTTTTTGTACTCGATGAAATGTGCATGTGTGTTTTGCAATTTCCCAATTTGACATTTAACCTCTTCACTGGTGTGTAACTGACATTGTTTGGAGCTGATTGGTTGTTTTGTTGCTGCGGTTTCTCGTTGAGCTCTCGGGTAATTTGTTGAAATGGAGAACTTTTTATCAGACAACTTGATAAAGAATATTGTATGTAGGCTTTTTTTAGAGTCTCATAAATCTTAGAGATATTAACTTCATGCATTTATTCATTTCATACATTTATAAACCTTTAAATTGAATCTGTTGTTGTGCGTTTATTCATCAGTCTGTGAAAAACTTTAAATAAAAGAAGTTAAACAGCAACTCTAGATCGTGCGTGTGACAGTAATCAACTTTGGACACTTTAACGAGATGATGTCATGTCACTAACATGGTCTGAATAACAATAAACAACAATATGAAGTTATTATCAATACATAATACATGTGAGGAACCTTAAGGCACGGGAATGAGAGGTTTTATGTTTTGAGGTCGGAGTCGTCGTCATGTCCCTGAACATCGAGACGAGATGAACCTCGAGACTTTCTCCATTCTCAACAAGATAATAACAATCCTGACCCGACTTCGACCGACCTCGACTCGTTATCTGCTCCTTTGTCATTTGGAAAAATGCTGTTGCACATTTGTGAACCGTACAATGACCACAATGCCAGGGATTGTGTAGCAGTGTGTGTGTGCTGCTCATGGGTCAGAGCCCAGGACTGATTTTGTGTCTCAGTTTGTTGTCGCCTGTAAACAGCAGCAACATGAACTCCACAATGTTTGTGAGGAAAATAAGAAAAATAAGAAGAAAATTTAAGGATTTTTGTGAGGAAGCAGCTTGAAATATACAAATGTTTTCTGTGTATATATATGACACACACAAAGCCACACAGGTTCCATTAACTTCAAGCACAACTACACAGGTACACACAGTAGCGTAGAGTCCTGTGAACATACACACACACACACACCAACACACACATTCACACACACACACAGTCATTCTCCAGTCCGCCCATGCTCTTCCCTGATCACGCTATTCATTTCATCTTTGATTCCCTTTGCGGAGATGATGAGTTGGAAACATGAAAGGAATCCAGTGAACTGAGGAGAGACCCATTCTATCGCTCCATCTCCCTCTCTGTTCTTCTCTCTCTCCATCTCCCTTCACTTCTGTTTGTTTCTCCTCCGACTAAATCTGTCCTGTTTTCTCTCACTCTCTCTTGTTCTTCACGTATCAGTGATTTTCTTGTTCTCCACCTCCCTCTATCGCTTTCATCAACCCCTCGTCTCCATGCTTTATATCTCCCTCTCTCCCTCTCTCCCCCTCTCCCCCTCTCTCTTGCTTGCACTGTTCTTTCCTTCTCGTTTTCTCCACCCCTTCCCCAGGGGTTTCTGGCGAATAGTGGATGTTGCCACTTGGGAATGACGAGGGCGGCGAAGCGGTGGATTAAACACTGAACTATCCACAGAATGCCTGGAGTCCCTTGTACACGAACACACTCATACAGATGTGGACACACACACACACACAAACGCGCACACACACACACACTTTTGCATCACAACACACCGTAACGTCACACTTGCTTCTGTCTCCAGGATCTATTCTTAGAAACAAGAATATCCTCTTTCTGTTCCTACCCTGTCTCTCTCTCTCTCTCTCTCACACACACACACACACACGACACACCTCTCTCACACACACACACACACACACACACAAAGCCAATATCGTGCGAGAACGGTCCATAAACCCTCGTCAACATCTGACCCACCTCTGCCTCCCTCTCCTCACTCCCCCCTCGCTCGGCCTCAGCTTCCCCCCCTTCATCAATCTCCCCTGCTCTTGTCAGAAAACTTCATTAAGGTCGTCCAATTAAGGCTACCTAGATTGGAGGTTGCCATGGCGACAACACCGCTCATGTTATGGTCTGTTCCGGAGGAGGGAGGTGGAGTCAAAGCAGCCGAACAGAGAAACGACAGGAGGGAGACAGTTTAATAAAATGTGTAAAAATGGGAGGGGGGGGTGTGCACGTTTTACTTTTTGCTGAGGTCAGAATAGTCTTACTTTCTTTTTATGTCTTTAACAATGCATATTTCTATTTCAGCCTTCATTTGCAGTTTAATTAAAAAAGGTCTTAAACATTTGCAGGTGATGGCTTTGGTTTTGACGGCGGCTCGTTAAGGAGCGACCTCTGATTCGCTGAGGATCATAATCCTGTGTCTGGTTCCAGGGAAGTAGGATCGAGTTAAACTTCATCATTCGGTTGTTAATTTGAACGCTGGTGGCGATTGTAAGAATCTTTACTCCATAAATATATTTAAATTAAACTAACCCATTTCAACTTTACCCGAACAATTTTCTTTCTGATAGAATGAATGGAATCAAACCAACATTTTTGGTTATTAACAGGAAGGAGTTGTAGTTCTTTCTGAGACAAAGATAAGTTTTGTATAATATATTAATGACATGGGGATCCTGATGTATTCTAATATTTACCAACATCTTTGTGGGGCCAGTGTGACCTTGAACTTTGACCTTTGGCTACTAACATCTAATCAGTTCTTCCTTGAGTCCAAGAAAATGTTTGTACCAGATGTGAAAGAATTCCTTCATGGCGTTACAGAGATATCACGTTCACAAGGCAAACAAAATAGCTTAGTGAGGTCACAGTGACCTTGAACTTTGACCTTTGACCGCCAAAATAAAATCATTTCATCCGTAAGTTCATGTGAATCTTTGTACCAAATGTGCAGAAATTCCCTCAAGGCGTTCTTGAGATATTGCGTTCACAAGAGTCACACGGACACGTCGCGCTCTCAGTAATCAGTAACTGTGTTTTACTTCATTTGACATCCCAGGCAGAATAACGTGCAGGCAGGTGAAGACACCACTGAGCTGCAGCTGCGGTCTTTGTGGTGAACATCCGCTGCTCCCCTGCTCACATCTGTATTTGTTCAACATCTCTGCTCCATCTGGGGGCGGCTGCGTTCGGCTCTCACACCCCGGGAGACTGAAAGCAGCAGGAGAGACTAAAATAGCCGTCATGAAGTGGTAAGAGCTAATTTAGGCCGAGCAGCGGCGCCTGAACAAATGGAGGCTCTCTTCTCTAAAAGGGAGAGAATACATTAAAAGATGACATAACTTAAGAGGACACATAATGACTCCAAGGTGCACGAGGGATTTAACTCAAACAGAATTGACGAAAAATGATTTTTTTTAGGGGGATTCAAACCGGCGTGATCCGACAAACCGAGACGCTGGATGTGATTAAAGCAGGTTTAATCAGATCTGTTACTCGCGCCGTCGTTAAACACTTGAACTGCTGCGAGCTCTTGTCACTCGACGTGCGCGGCGGCTCACGAGTCCGGATCAGGAAATAAAACTGCGGCTCGTCAGATGTCAGCTCCGACTCGCTGCTGCTCCGCCCCCAGGACCCTGCCCCCCCGGGAAGCAGTCCAGGGTTCTCTCTGACATTTTGAACTCTGGTTGGCACTTTGACAGCGAGTGCGAGCTTTTACTTTCTGTACTCGCTGTTCATGGAGCAGTGACACAGAGTGAGGTGAGCACACTGCCCTCGAGGAAACAGAGAACTGCAGGTGCATCAATAACAGAAGAAAACTGGGAGTAAACTCGGTTCAAATTTGTTTTCGTCAGCAAATCGAAAACCCATTCATTCCAAAGCTTTAAATGAAATTAGTGAGTTGAGATTTAACGTACTGGACAGTGATGATCAGATTATTTATCTTTGGGCCTTTCCATCTCTCACGATGCAAAGTTCTGTAAAGTTCATACACTCTTCTTGGAATAGACAAAACTTCTTATTTTTTATCATAATTCCACTATCTTGAAGTAAGTCAAATATAAATATCAGAAATTTGAAACTCTTGGGTACTGAAGCCAGATTTGATTCAGTCCTTTGAAATTCTCGCGCTTTATTTGTAGTCCAGTGGAAAAAATTAAAGCAACAGAAGGGAAAAGTCCGTCACTGGCCTGTGTGAACCGTCCACACCATCAGGAGGACACAGTGTCCCTGCTTCACCGCTGATCGCTGGACAGAAATCACAAGAACAGTCCAGTACAGACGCAGCAGCTCCTTCTGATCTCCTCCTCCTCTGTCTTTCTTTAATCATCACTGAAAATCAGCGTTTGATGGGAGAAAGACTTTGATGTCAAACTCGTGAAGTTACTCAGACTACGAGCTATTTTTAAGCGCCACAGTAAAATCAAAAGGAAATATGTGAATGTATTGATTGTCTTGGTCAAAGCACCGTAGGAATTTATTAAAGTGTATTTATGCTAATTTATAAAACTGCAAACATTTAATCAGACATGCACAAACTAAATGATTTGTTATTCCCCCCCCCCACAGACATGCGTATAATTAACCTTCTCAATATCGAATGGTTGAAGATCTCAAATATTAAATCATTTCTTTTATTAATCAAATATAACTAACCCAGCACCTTAAAGTGCATTCACACAAATCTGTGCAGGCAGGAATGTTGACACACGGGATATTGGTTCATCACTGACCCGGAGAACACACTGTTTGGATGGGAATCAACAAGCGGGAGATAATTGTGTACCTGGAGGGTTTGTTTGTCCACCTTCGCTCAGCCTCCACATGCGCGTGAACTCCTGAGTTGACTAAACAAATCGTGTGTGATTGAACTTCACTCTTCCTCCTCCGAAAAAGAAAAACACCTCAAAGCGCTGCAGCACCGACACGTACAGCAGGAGATCAAGAAGCTTTCCCGTGGCTGCATCCCAACAGGTAGAATTCTATTGTGCACCAGCACTTTCTTCACAGCAGCGGCACCATTAAACCAAAATGCAAGAGAGTATAGATCTGAAGTCACAGCCGGTGAAATGCGTCAGCGTCTTTATCTTAAGCTGGAAACGTCTCCAGATGATCACATCTAATAGCGTAACTGAGGGTGGATTTATTCCCTTTTTTAAAAAAAAACAATGGTTCCACTTTGAGTCATTTCAATCGAGCCGTTTCCCATCCTACATCGAGCCTCCGCTCGCCTCCAGCAGCACAGACGTTGTGTGGAAACTTGTTCGACTAATCCAGCAACATGCTGATCTGTGGCTCAATCTGCCGTCCCGCTGTGCCCTTCAATTGGTTTGCCTCCGTCTGCACCGAGGGGAGATGAGTCACTGGGAGAAGGAACGGGGTGCTATCTCACTCTCAACCTCCCACCCAACGCTGCCGCACAGAGATGAACACACACTCATGTACAGTAGAGTGAGGAAAGGTAGAAACACAGCAGCACATACACAAAACAAACCTGCAGAGTAGATATCTGCTGCAGTCAAATATCTGTCTGCATGTGTTAAACGTCCTTAAAATCAGTTCTTGTCTCCTTTGTGACGTCGATTAGGAAGCATCGAGGAGAAAATAGGGAAGGAGGCAATCACCAGTAGTTTGAAAAACCCACGTATACCTGCTGATTTGGTGTAAAAGAGGTGTAACGAGTGTCAGCAGTTCCCCTCAGCTCCACTTTCAGCTCATGTTTCTGTTTCCTGCAGAACAACATCCCTGTTTCATCTCTGTAGCATCTGTAGAAAACCTGCAGCCTTCCTGCTCCGCACCGAACGGCAGCAGATACAAAAACAACCGGAGTTAACACAGTAACAAAGACGAACCCGCAAATTACACTAATTCCATTAGAGGAACTGAGCTGCACGTTTACACACACAAACACACACACATCCCACCACACTCCAACTCCTGCACAAATTGCCATCTACTGTGACTGTAATTCCGTGTAGCTTAGCGGTGAGTTATAGCCCATTATTCCCCTGCTATACAACAGGCTTCATTCTATGTAGGTGGGAGATAGCGCTCCTCAGGCGCTTAGCACTCACACAAAGCTTATTCTACCTTGTGTATGAGAGGCAGTCGGGAGGACCTGGGCTGCTTATCAGCAAATATACTGGGCCGCAAATGGAGGAGTGTTATATGTGTGTGTGTGTGTGAGAGAGAGCATCCATCCCAGAGGTGTCAGAGTTATCTCCTGAGGCCAGAACGAAAGAGCGAGAGACAAGGCAGGAGCAGGACAGAGATGGATGGAGACAGGGAGGGAGAGAGAGGGCGAGGAGCGGAGGAGAGACATCCACGGAGAACAGGAAGGAGGGAGAGAGAGAGAGAGTGTGTAAGTGCTGTCAGCGATGTGCAGGGAGGCGTGTAAGACATGGTCAGTGTCAGTGACCGGAGCTATCCAGCACTTACATGTGAGCCGGAGAGACACACACGCACACACACACTGTCGAGGAACCAGCTCACCATCCAACACCATCTCCCCGTCTAATCTCCAGTGGCCGAGTCAGAGTTACTGACAACCTATTAGTGTAAAACAGTGCCGAGCCCAGGGAAGTATGAATGAACTCACGCTGCTAACTGACCACAGAGCACTGACGTGTCACTGACTTCAACTACACACTGAATGTACAGACACTGAGCCTCTGATGAGTCTCATGCACGACCATGTCAAAGTGCCGTGTAGGTTTTACTGACGGACGCAGGATTGTCGACCCGACAGTCGAAAACACTACACGACAGTTAACGTTCTATTAAGGGTTCTTTACCAAACACAAGCTCGTTCCTCAACCAATCACGAGTCAGACTCAGCCGTTGTCACAGCATCAAATAACATATTAAAACTTATCAGACACATCAACACATCAGTGAGATAAGTTAATTTGATGTGTGTTTGGACGTTTTAGTTTGGTCCGTGGTCCATTCGCTAACATGGGGGAAGCAGGGTTTATGAGCTATACTGCAACCCGCCAGCAGGGGGTGAACAAGACTTGGTGTCCATTTCTATTTACAGTCTACATGCTACTGAGGACGGAGGTAAAATGACTGTGCTGCCATTCTCCATCAGGTATATCTTGATAATTCAGCTGTTCACCGACCAGTTTAGATTTGATTTGCTCCGAAACGCTGCATTAATTCACATTTACACATTTGGCAAATGCTTTTATCCGAAGCGTCTCACACTCGAAGGACAACAGGAGAGCTTCAGAACAGTGGGAGACCTTGAAGTCAGAAACCGAGTGCTAAATCCACTCAATGAGGTAAAGTGCAGGAGATCAGGTAAACAAGAGCCCTGGAAGTGAACGGTAAGTGCTGCACAGTGATGTGAGGCTGTGAGGGTGTGAGGAGAGAAGCTGCTCTCAGAACAGATGAGTCTTCAAGAGGTTCTCAGGGAAGGAGAGGGAGGCCTCGGCTCTGAGCCGTCAGGGAACCACGCAGGAGAACAGTGTGTGTTTGCTCTGTGTTCCCGGTGACCACTTATTAACAGAAACAAAAGCCCAACATGGCTCCATGCTGCTCTGTAAACCCAGACATTCAAATTCCACTTTAAACAGCATCATTTACACCGTGTTCCAAACCTAAATGTCTCTGTAATCCTCCTCCTAGTTAATGCTGCAGTTACTGCTATAGGACAGGAGGAGAACAGCCCCCCCCCAATCGGCATAGTGGTGAGAATGAGTGGATTTTCACGTTATGGTGAACTGTCCCCTTAATGACTTGAATATGATTCTGGTGGCCACGAGAAGCCACAGGAGGTCGAGTGAGACGCGTCCTTGTTGTAGAGCGGACGTGCCACCGGGTCCAGGACCATCTGTGAGGGTGTCACTGTGCACGAGGCCGTTAGAAGAGCACTGGTCAGATCAGTGTGGTCCGAACTCGAAGTTCAAGGACATACTGAGTCAAATGAGAACGGATTTCGTGCAAACACAAAATATGGACTTTCGGTGATCAAACGCACAAATGCACTGGAGATACCGTTTGCACAACTTGAAGAAAAACCAAACAAGGATAAAAAAAAAAATCTGCCAATTGCTCCGACTCTGCTCAAGCTGCAGCTTCTTCAGAGTAAAAATTCCTCAATCACATAAATTCAAATTAGACTTTCCATCTCGTTTTCTGCAGAGTTCCTGAAATGTTTTTTTTTAGGATAAAATTGTGTTTGAATACACATTGTGGCTTATGTTCTGTAGCAGATTGTGGGAAAAAAGTCCAAATGGATTCAGACATTTGAATGGAGGTGCTGGTCGAGGCAGATGGCCGCCCCCCCCCCGGGTGTGGATCTGCTGGAGGTTTCTCACTGCACCGTCGCCAAGATGCTCATTGTCTCTCTATAATATTGTAATTGAATGTAAAACAGCGCAGATGGGAGGAGAAAAAGTCTGTCTTGTTAAAAAGAAGAAAAAAAAAACTGCTACTCTGCAAGTGCACTGTTGTGTTTGAGAAAAATAAAAAATAAAAACGACAAAGAAAAGGTCAAGAGTCCAAGAAGGGCGTCCAAGACACACACACAAGGTCCGTTATCTTAGAAAAACACACGTTTGGATTTGAACACATCAGGACACACACACAGACACACACACAGACACACACAGGCCAGACCAGACACTTGCTCCCCTGTACGGAGACGTGTTGTGAAAAGGTGCGAAAAAAGCTCCAGTGCTGCGACAAAGTAAAACACAACAGCGCTATTCATCAAGAAGAGGCAGCTGGGAGGAGAAAGAAAGAGGTGGAGGATAGAAGAGCCGGGATGCAGGTGGGAACCGATTCTGTGGATTCATGCTCGATAATGACGACGGGAGGAGGGAGAGAGAGAGAGAGAGAGAGAGAGAGAGAGAGAGAGAGAGAGAGAGAGAGAGAGCTGCAGAGAGAAGCGGGAGGTGAAGAGTCAGCAGGTGAATCCTGGAGGGAATAAAGAGACTGACGGAGACTTGTCCATCTGAGCGTGTCACAGACTGACTGAGCCGCCCGGTGATCGACTGGAATCCGTCTGATTACCGACACGCCGACCGGCCGACTGCTCCTCCCATTGGCTCGTCAGCTCGCCGATCAGCTGACTGACTGACAGGACGACCAACCGATCCACCGCCCGAATGATGGATTGATCGACAACTGGATTTTCAGCCGGCCGATTGGCAGGAAAGCTATGTGGCCAGAAGTATGTGGACACTGTGTATTTCTGGCATTTCCCTCAAATGTTTTTCTTCTTTCTTGTGAAACACTGAAGAATTTGACATCTCCCTCACACGTGTAGGAATTCTTTAAACAAACCAGTTGAAGAAAGAAAAACTATTTCGCGATTAATCTGCTCAGAACTCACTCACATGGTTCATCTGTGACCCTGACATTTGAAACTAGAATGTCACCCGGCAGAGCGCATAGCTTCACCAAGGCCAAACAATCCTACACAGGATTGTGTGGTTCTTATTGTAGGAATCCAAAATGAAAAGGATTAGTTATTCCCAGAGAAAAATGACAAAAATGTTGAGAAAATCCCTGAAATGGATCGTTTACAGTGTCTGAAAAATCGAGAGAATTAGTTCCAGGCTGGGAAAAATTCATGTGAACGGCATCAACACCTCAGAAAAGTCAGTGAGAAGTTAGACTCTCGTGTTTTCTTGTCATAATTTATAACATCATTCTACTATTAGCTCTTCACAGTAGTTTTAAAAGGGAACTTGTCAAGTTCTCGGTGGTGGAAGGACACGTTGAGAAAGAGCCTTCGGATTGGGACGGTCTAGTTACGCCGCTGTGACGCGATCGTCTACAAATGCAGCCTCTGAAGGAAGCGGCGCCGAATGAAGTCACAGCTAATGTGTTGTTTAAAAGCTGTAAAAACATAAATACAACACAACTTTTGAACAGAACTGAAGTTATTATTCAAGCTGACGGCCGAGTGACTCACTTCCTGCTGGTTGAGGACGGGAATCATTTCGATCTAACGAACTTTGACCTGCTCTTTTAAAATCAGCTGATCTGAGAACAAAATTTGTTACTAAATTTGGATTTGTTACTTTACTGCATTTCTACTTTCACTTTATATTTTAGATTAAATTATAAGAAGAAATAATTGCAGAGTTAATTCCATTGGGAAAAATTACTTGTTTTATTAAGTGATTAAACCAACACTAGATTAATTAGGAAATAATAAAGGACACACATCATTAATGAAAATTATCACACTACACTAAAGGGAAAGTTTTACAGTCATTTCCAGCTCATTACATATGAATCAGAGGCTTTTATTCAAATCACTTTATAAATATTTAAAATGTGTTTTTTTTTTTACATAAAAGCTGAAAACATTCTCTTGTTTTTCCTCCGTTTCTCATCAGAGACGCTCGTTCACCTTCACTGTCACCAGCTCTGCTTCAGGAGACATGCTCTGTGTGTGTCTGTGCGTGTCTGTGTGTGCGTGCGTGTGTGTCTGTGTGTGTGTGTGTGAGTCCTTTACTGACGCTGCTTACGTCTCGTCTGTTCTAAGAGTGAAGTCCCGTTCCAGTTTTGTGTTGCGCTCCCTCCGTCAGCTGTGATGATTCTCTCGTTCGGCATCACCGCCAATTAGCGGAGACGGATTGTGTTCGCACACGTTGTCTCTGGAACATGAAGACGATTCTGATTCTAATGATCCGTTTGAAAGACGGGAGCAGAAACCGCTTGTTTCCGACTCCTCACTCTCTGATCCTCTTTCTACAGTCAACAAACCCCGTTGGGCTCGAGTCCAGCGCGGCGAGGACGTCCAGCAAGTGTTCAAAGTGTTCAAGTTAGAAGAAGTGCTCTGGCACATGATTGGACCACCTGCCTCACTGGTCGGCCGGCCAATCACGGCAGCCCGTTCCTCATTAATCCGCTAATAGTGAACTGTTGAACAAAGCTCCGTCGTCTCTTATCCAGCTCCAAACAAGAGGAGTGATTGTCAAAGCTTAATGTTGACTAATTGGAGTTTGGAACATATGTTGGAGTCTTTACAGAGAAACGTGCTTCTACACACCGAGACACAAGACAAACACATATCATGAAATTAGCTTCTGATCATGTGTATGCTCCCCATAGACTGTAAACTGTCTGATCTGGATTTGTATTTGGTTCTGCACCAAATTGCACAAACTCATAAATATCAGTCCTCTATATATGCACGATATTTTTCATCAAGATCCATGAACTATTCCCCCGGGAAGACGGGAGCTCACAATGCTGAAGAAAGAGATTCGCCCTTTTCGTCCGAATCGATTCTACGAAAGCAGATTTAATCATTTCTAGGACACTGAGCAGTTTTTATGCAGAGTGAGTGTCTCTAATAAAGTCTGGTCGTGGCCTGATGAGGTGGGAGTTGCACTTCATTTCAAGGAGCGACGCAGCGGGTCTGAATGTCGCCAGGCACCGAGCTCTTTTTCTTCCTGTAATTCGAGGAGGATGGACCCGACTTGTAGCTGAAGGGCATCTGGAATATATTGTGTTTCCAGCTCTTCCGGTGGCCAGCGAGTCCCAGGTGTGTGTTTGAGACGTAGCTTTGACCTGAGGCCCGATGAGAAGTGCTGGTATGTTGTGTATTTTCTACCTTTAACACAACCTTTGACTTGGGACAGCGGGAGGAAGCTGGAGTACGCAGAGCGAACCATGACGACAGTGGGAGAACATGCCAAAGGCCCTGGTCCTTCCTAATGTGAGACGACGGAGCAAACCACTGGACCACCACGACACTTTGTGATAAATATGAATAACAATGTTGTATCTAAAGTGAACAGTTTTCTTTTGTCAACCCAGAGCGTGAACTTTCCAGTTCCTCAAGAGCTGTGGGTCTAAACAAACCAATAAAAAGTCTAATACAGCTGTCGTCACTACAAGAGGATTCTGTCATTTGACTGAAAACAAACAGAACATACGTTTGCCAAATACATAATTAACAACATACTTTAAATATGAAATAAACATATTTGCTGATGGAGTTTAGTTGAGTCTAAGGAGACCTAGATTCACAAAGTATATCAGATTTACAGCTTTAATTCTCACTCCTTCTGTTTTTAGTCTCCTGCTTCATCTCTGCAGTTATTTTACGAAGGCGTTTCATAAAGTATTTACAGATAATTACTGGAGTTAACAAGTTGGGATGTGAGACGCTCGTGTTAGAAGTTAGAGTTTGATTAGAACTGACAGGCGGAGTCTTGACTGATTAAAGTTTACACCTGGTTCTATAAATTGTGTTATGTTTGGCATGAGCTGTACTTTCTCCTTGATATCGCTTCTCACCTTCCACCATTAGTTGTGGAGAACTCGCACATCTTTGACATCATTTTCCTTGACATTTCCTCCACACACACACACACACACACACACACACACACACACACACACACACACACACACACACACACACACACACACACACACACACACACACACACACACACACACACACACACACACTATTGTGAACAGATCAAACAGATCAATGACATCACAGCATCAGAGACTGACAGATACACACTGACTGATTAAACAGGCGGTGACAGACTCCATCAGTACTTTAAAACTGCAATTATACAAGTTATATATATTTATCAACCTATTATAAACTATTTATCTTTAAAGTTAGACTGTAGATACAGACGAGAAGCCGAATCCTCTTCACTGGCCCCTGGTGTTTGTTCGCGGCCTCCTCCATGTTACTGGATGAGACATTTGTATGTGAGATATTTTAGCTTCAAGGGAAGCGGCTACACGACCTCCAGCTTTATTTACAGCAACAGGACGCAGATTATTTGACAACATTGGCAGTAAAACGGGATCTGAATGGAAGGAGAGGATTCTGGGGTTGGACGGTTACCTATGACGACCGCTGAAGTGCTTTTTCACGTGACATGAGCTGTTTTACATGGCAGGTCGGATGAAAAACGCTCCTCCGGGCCCGAGACGCATCATCTTTTAAAGTGCCGTGAAAGTCGTTTCGGCTGCGACTCGATGTGGCCGAGCCGCCTGTGCCAAAAACAAATTGCTGCCATTGCAGCTTGATGAGGAGAAAGGGCGAGGCGGCCGTTATCGGACCTTTTCATTACTCAACACTTCTGACAGCTTATCTCCCCAATGAGGCTGAGTCAGGGGAGTTTAGTGGAGAGAGAGAGAGAAGTGTGTGTGTGGGGGGGCAACAGAGAGGAACTTACTTTGGTCCGAATAAGAAGAAAGTTCATCACAGCTCAGATTCATCATCACTGAGGTGGCTCAAGAAGGATTAGCAGAATTTATCATCTGCACAAAAAAAGTTTTGCGCCGACAACTTTTTAAAAAATAATATCAGACACAGACGGTTAATCCTGTTGATCGCCCCCTGGTGGCTGGCTGCAGTGTAGGTCATAAACCCAACCTCCACCATGTTAGCAGATGGGACGTCGTTCTTAAACACACTGATGCTTCATCCACTTTCCATTGCCCTCAAAATGTAAACGATAAAATGAAAACAAACTTTCTGCTTAGATTCCCACAATGCAATGCTTCACATCTTAAAAATGCAAAACATACTGTTGCACACTCGCTTCAGTCAACTGTAGGTTGTTCATCATCATCACATCGATCACTTCACTCAGTAAAGAGAAATGACCATGTTCTATTTCTGCAAAAAGAAATGCTTCATATATAATAAAATATATTTAGACGTAGCCTCGGATGCAGTAACTTCATATGACTCTGCACATTAATTATTCATGAAAGTATCATTATTCCGACTTCTTCCCCTCCACTCCTACTGACTCATGATAGTCTCAACATGCACAGAACACCGAGCGGTCTAAACCTCCTTCTGAATCATATTTCATTTTCTCACCAGTGCAGACTCTTCAGTTTCTTTCCTGCCGCAGTGATATTTTTGGTCCTAACACCTGCGAACGGAACTGTTCAACCTGCAGCTGCAGCTACCGTTAAAAAACAGACAGAGAACAAGCCTCAAGTTACACTGGATACAAACTATTTGGAGGAAAAACTCCTCTGATGGTCACATGGAACGTCACACATGGGACGGCAGCATCACAAACACGGGCTGAGCTGTCAGACCGCGCCCTGCAGGCGGTCGCACACAGGCAGGTCAGCCGGGCAGCAGACAGACGACTCGCATGCTGGAAAATGTCCTCAGGGGAACAGCGCTGATAAAAAAACAAAACATCATCACAAGTCACCGCTGCCAAGTGGAGCGAGGAAGAGGTGGAAGGAAGTGAAGGAGAAGTTTATAAATCCTCAGAAATGACCTCACAGCTCCTGTATTCACTTCAGGAGAAGATCCAGGACTTTATAACTGTTTTATTGCTGTTTGTTTGTTTGACCGTTGTCAGGGTAACACAGAAACTACACTCAACCGTTTCTATAGAAACTTGGAGTCCAGACAGAGCGCAGAGGGTTTTTATCATGTTTCTTAACATTTCGTGGTTTCGCTTCCCAGATAATAATTCATAGATCTGGATAAAAGAAAAATCTTACATATTTAGGGAACTGAGATCTTTGGGTGCGTGAAATCTAAATAGTTAAAATAATGTGCATTAACAATACAAGAGTTTAATTCCCTGGAAAGATGCAAGAAGTTGTAGTGAAAGTTATTTACAAGTCAGATATTGACGATAACTCGAGTCAGACACGGACGCCTCAGCCTTTGTATTTTTAACTTCTTTGTGTTGATTTGCTGTTTCTGTTGATTGCTGCTAATGCAAACTCAACACTCCATCTGTTTCACATTAAAACACGTCCTCGCTGTTCAGGGAGACGCGGTCCCCTCCCGCTGAAGAGATCTGCGGCGAGACATCGACGGGAAGCGTCGAATTTCATCAACGGCGACGAACAAACAGCTCTATAATAGCCTATCAATTTGAATTTAATTAACAGGAAATTAAAAACTAATTCAGAGCAACAGAGTGGTAAATATAGCGTGACTGCATTGTTGTTCTGATGTAAATAATTCTGTGGAAATGGAGATTACGCTGAATTCATCATGTGGGAACAGCTCCTGAATACAGGGCAACTTTCACTGACCTTTGTATGAATATTCAAGACCATTCAAATACCTCCTGTGTTTTGAAAAGCAGCTTTTATTTCGCAGTTTATCGCTCTGGAAGAAAAACTACATGTGTTGACTGTAAATGAGGTCGTGCACAGTAGAAATGTGTGGATGGAGGCTGAGATCAGATGAGAGCAGGGACATGTAAAGAGCTCATGTGAAATCCTCACAGTGAATTAGACGCTTCACCCTGAAGGCAGCGAGCGCCGCGCTCTTCCTCCACAGCAGCGAGTGGGTTCACAGAAAAACACAGTTTGTGAAATACAATTTCTTTTTTTCGTTCCTCGACCTCACTGAACCTCTCTTCATTCAAACAGCAGCAGCGTCTCCATTATCACGTCTTCAACACGGCAAACCAGGCACATGACAAGCTCATCGCACGAGGGAGCGGATACACACACGACTCTGTACTTCTACGTTTTAGGTTTTTATCTAAATGCAGCAAAAACACGACAGAGACTGGACGAGGTTTGAGTAAAATGAGCAGAAACATTAAACGTAGCGTCAGTGAAAGACTCGCAGGCGAAGCTCTCCAGGGTTTTAGTAATTTCTCATGTGGATTCCTCCTTTGTTTGTTTGCTCCGATGACTGTAATTGGCCTTTTATTCTGCGAGTTGAACGAAAATAAAACCGACAACGCGGCGTTCTGCAGCAGAGGGATTGGACCTGTGGCTGTCGGAGGCTGCAGCCCTCCAGACGCCTCCTCTTCGATCCCGCCGTCGAGTAAAAGCCGGACACATCTGCACTTTATATTTTTCTCCGGCAGCGAGGAGAGGTTGTTTGTTTATCCAGCGAGTCACAGACGAGGGTTTTAACGAGGCCGCGCGGCTCCGTGTTAAACACGTCACTGCCATGTTGACTTTTAGTCCATGTATAAAATTATTAATTGCTCTTGTAACGACAGAGGAGCTGCAGTTTTTAACCTCAACGCACTGGCTGAACACACCACAGTAGAGATGTTTGAATGAGGGTAGATGAATGAATCACTGAAGAGACACTGTGTCTTTCACTGAGGGTAGAACATTTAAACTAATCTCTGTGATTTAAATAGGATGGTTAGAATGCGAATAGACTAATTGGAGTTAATTGATCGTCAGAGGTTTAAGTGTGTTCAAATGATATGCCTCAGTTGTTACAGGATTGTTCAAATCACTGACGATAATTGAAATGATTTCTGATTCAACTAAAATCTTGTTGTCACCATCGACACGTTTTACACTCGACAAACAAAATAACCGAGTTGTATGAACTCCAGGGATCCTCAGGGTTTGTGTGTGTCGAACGCAAATGTTATTAATTATTGTACCAGTATCATTATTATAATTACATTACTCTAATTAAGATAGTAAATAAATAGTGTTTACTTGATTGGAGTCTCTACAGAAAATAGATTACAAGTGTGCATGTTAATATGCTCATTAGTGCTTTTTTTGAATTGTGTGTGTGCGAGAGAGAGAGAGAGAGAGAGAGAGAGAGAGAGAGAGAGAGAGAGAGAGAGAGAGAGAGAGAGAATCTATACGTTGCACTAAAATTACTCTTAATGTCTGTATCGACGTCTGAGATTTATAGTTTTTTGAAAGTTTGGGAAAAGTTAAATCAATGTGTTGTCACGGTGATAAAGTCGTTCTTATTTTAGCAGCATTATATTATTGCAGCAGATAATTACGAGTCTTTCCGACACACACACACACACACACACACACACACACACACACACACACACAGACACACACACACACACACACACACACAGACAGACAGACACGTTTCAAAATAAAACCCGATCATTATAAAACAAGTGATAACTACGGATGGAAACTCGCTCGTAAACCTGACAGCTCGTCGACGTGGAGCCTGCGAGCAGCGGTTAATTGCACCGGTGTGAAGTGTTGATGTGGTCGTGTGAGGATAACGGCGTCGGCACAGTAAAGGAGGAGGAATATTATGACTGTGGACTAATGACTAAGTGCTGTAATTTGAAATAGATGTAATAAAGTGTAATAATGAGAGTTAGAGTGTTAGCGGAGCCCCGATCGCCTCTGACTGCTGCGGCTGAACTTTACAACGGCGTCAGATTCGCCACCGCAGCTGTTCAGAGGCTTGTGGGTCGTTTGAGTTTCGACCCGGAGTCAGAGACAGAAATTAAACGTTTCCCGCTGACACATGAAATGTTGCCAGTACGTTTTAATATGCATCAGCTAACATGCTAATTGATATTGATATTAGCAGTGATTGATTAGTGAGTCGTTTCTTTTCAATGTGTCTGAAATCCGAGCTCTACTGTGCAGACTCTGGCTTCTAATTATGTCAAAAGTGCAACATCCGCATCTTGGCTTCATTTTGGACGACAGGAAGAAGCAAAGACGTCCATCTTCATATAAAGTCTACGATATTAGCAGCCTCAGTCTCTGGCCGACTAGTTTTAAATGTGAACCCTGTAAAAGCATCTTAAATATGAGGACAGCAAACGGATCAAAAGACTGAAGCAAAGTTGGCAACCACTTGATTTATGTGAAAGAAATAAAGCAGCAGCATTGTGCCTGTGTTACAGAAGAGATGCTTTGGCCCTTTATAGATGAGCAACCATGAAAAAAAAACTGTTTTATCCTTTTTTTTTACCAAAGTCTTGTTTGTTAAACCCTGATCTTGTTGTGTTTTTCTTATTCCGAGCACGTAAACTCACAGAAAGGTAATGAAACACTCGGAGGCCTTGGGAGAAGCACTTACCAGCTCAGGAAGAATAAAGGGAAAACACAGGTAGGTCACATTTGCATCTCAACGTTATGCGAGACAAACATGCTGCTGAATTCATCCCTGTTGACCTTGTGCTTTCAGCTGCTGCGAGTTAAAGAGACGGGATGTGAAACTACTGAGACGTCGCTCCGTCACGTATCAGGCGTCGCTGTGACGGCAGCTCATGAAGGCTTCTCTCCGTTTTGTATTTGATTTGTTTTAGAGCCAGTTTGAAGGTGAACTCATGAGCCGTCACAGATCTGTGTGCGACTTGTTTCACTGACATTTTGGGATATTAGCAGTTTCATTTGTCGCTACATGAGACGAGCAGATTTAAACTTTTGAAAGATTAAATGTAAAACTCCTGATATTATTAAACTCTCCACTTTGAGACAGAAAAACAAGGGTTAAAAAGTCATGTTTATCTACAACACAACTTGGATTGGTGACATTTAATAAACAGGCGGCTACTCGAACAGCGTGGAACCAAAACACAACGTGGCTCCAACCACAGAACAAAAAAAACAGGATCGAACCAAACACCAGCGGCGTCCTCGCTCCTGCAGGACGAATAAAAACTGTTTTCAAAGCACAGTGACAGGGTAATTAAACACTGAGCTCTGCTGTGATGGAGACAAATTAAACTTAATTAATATGCATTTCATCTCTAGATTTACGTTGCTTGGATATGACAAAATAAAAAATAAAACACGGGCCTTGCATGACTGATGAAGAGCGTGCTTACATCTCCACTTGATAAATCCTGTCATGCAGCTCGTGTCCCTGCACGTCAATCGTTCTTCGCTGAGAACGTCCACCTACACGCTTCACTTAGGATTTTCTTTGCAAACCCATTTTTCTCATAAAGACGGTGACATCGTGCATCAGACACAGAGACACAGGTCGTGATCTTCCTGCTGCTGCAGAGACATTAAACACTTTCCTGGCAAATTGTCAGTGTATTGGTTTGACTGTAATATCAGTGATATCAGAAAATATTTATATATTATTGTATCATGATATATTCTGTGTTGACAAGGTGAAAATATTCATTATACGTCTAATATCTTTTTATTCCAGACTTTGTCTCCTGTGTTTTTCTTTTTGTCACATAACTAAGTGGTGTTTGAACAAGAAGACTGTAAATAAACTATAATATTAATACTATAATAATAGTGCAATTACATTTTCAGTTAACGATGGTTTTTGAGACAAACTATAATCTTATCTAACTTCAGGTTTAGGGTCGGTTGCATCATCTGACTTCTTCCATTCAAATAAATATTGTGAGTGATACGAGCTGCGTAATCATCTTTAAACAACGCAGGCAATTAATGTTCGTTGAATATATCAAAGTTTGATCGGTCTCGTCTAAACAGCCTCTGAGTAACAGAGCAAAACAACAAGTGCTGCACTTTACTCACAGTTGAAACATGTGAGCCATTAAGAAACTAAACGTATTGATCGTTAATGGAAGATTACAGGAGCACGAGGACTTGGCTGCAAACGGGAAATTAAGTGAACAGAATCTTAAAAAGCTACGACAGACGAATGATGAATGTAAAGTGGAGCAGCTGCCATTTGAAATCCCGTCTTTGATAGAGACGTCTGGATTCTTTACAAGTTAACGAAGACGATCTGAGGGGAACACGCAGGGTGAAGCCACGTGGATCCTGAGAGGACAGAAAACTCAGACAGGCGCCTTTTAAAGTTTCCCTTTTTTGGGATAATGGCGGATCGTTTTAGCACGAGCACGAGGGGACGTCAACGATAACAACAGCAGGATTAAAACTGAAGTAGAAGCCGTGTTGAAATAATTTCCAGAAAACTGCAAACAACACGGAGGATTGTCAGTGTGTCCTCCGGTGTTTGTCGAAATGTGTATACGTTTGGGAAAAGACCCAACAGCTTTCAAATGTCAGAGCCACAGATGGATCCAAATCACAGCAACAACAACATGAACCGAAATGTTAAAACGCTGAGAGAAGAAAAGAAGGAAACCCGTAGCACTGAAATGAAATTGAGTGAGAATGGAAGATCATAGGAAGTATTTGGCTGCTGTAACCGCGAGGAATGGGAGAGATTAGAGGATTATACCTTCCTGGATGTTACTGATGGATCGAAGATGTGTGTACGAGCCTTTCAGAGAAGAAGAAAGATGCTCAGTGCTCGCTGATTTATGACTTTGAGCAGTCAAAGGGTCGTGAGACAGACTCAGTGCACAGCTCAGAGGACAGAGGAAGGATGGAGGAAGGAGAGATGAAGGAGAGACAAAGGACAAATGAAGGAGAGACGAAGGAATGTTGAAGGAGAGATAAAGGACAGATAAAGGATGAAGGAATGTTGAAGGAGAGATGAAGGAGAGACAAAGGAAAGATGAAGGAGAGACGAAGGTAGGAGGAAGGAGAGACAAAGGACAGATGAAGGAGAGAGGAAGGAGAGACAAAGGACAGATGAAGGAGAGAGGAAGGAGAGACAAAGGACAGATAAAGGATGAAGGATGAAGGAATGTTGAAGGAGAGATAAAGGAGAGACGAAGGTAGGAGGAAGGAGAGACAAAGGACAGATGAAGGAGAGATGAAGGAGAGACAAAGGACAGATGAAGGATGAAGGAATGTTGAAGGAGAGATAAAGGAGAGACGAAGGAAAGATAGAGGATAAATTAAATATCACATTTTCACTCCACAACATTATATGTAATGAATTAAAAACTTTAAATCTGTTAAATAAACACTTTATCCACTCATATTCATAACGACCTTTCTGGATTGTGACCGCCGCAAAAAGAGTCGTCAAAACAAATTGTCCACGCCGAATTCAGACGTCAAACTTCTGAGATTAAGGAAGCGAATTTAATATTTCACAAAACAGAAAAACATCAGTGTCACAACGACATATTAAATGAAATGCATTTCAGTTTCTTTTATTTCTTAATCGCCTTCAAACCCCAATTATTCCCTTTCATTGCTTTACAAACTCCCGCTGCACCAAACACCAACTGAACTTTAATTTAAATTCTAATACAATCCCAGCCTTTCCAATAAACACCAAACACTCGGGCTGAATTTTGATTTGCTGTCTCCAGACCTCTGGATCACATCTTTCATTCATATCGGTGTCTCCGCTTATTGACGGCAGTTTTCACGCCCGGAGCCGATCAGAGCTTTTAGATGAGATCAGGAAAAAGAGAGAGACGTCTGAAAAACTGGTGACAAGTGAGGAAGAGATCGTAGAGAAACAACATGTCTGCCTCTTCATGACAGATATTGAGTTTACTGCTCTTAGCAACTACTGCCGCAGCGTCTGTATCCAATGAAAATGTTACGGACACGTCAATCACCAGGGAAGACGAGCTGTTTGGAAATGAAGTGAAAATATCAGGCGGCTTCAACGAGAAACAGGACAACAGACACGAGATCCTGTCAGACGACGTGGAATGAGGGGATTTCTCCACCTTTAAATCTACTGCGGGGGGGGGGGGTGGAACCTCAGAGGGTCACGAGCGGAAGAATCCACTGAACTGAGAAAACCACCGAGGGAGAGTTGATCTAAATCCAGCCGGTTTGTCTCCGTGCCCTTATTTAGAAAGATATCCCTCCGTCTCTCAAGCTTGCCCACGTGCATCAAATCCCCCCGGTGTCTCATTTCAAAACCCAATTTTCCGTTTATCGTGGCATCAGTGCCACTCACACACCGCCGCGTCTATACCGTGAAGTCAGAACCAACGCCTCTTATAAATCCGCCCACTTTAATAACGCTCGAATACCAAAAAATAATGTGACTGAGGCAAAGCAGAAAGATATGAAATGGAGAAATAAAGATAAAACGCAGGAGAAGAATAGAAAGAAAACAATGAGATCACATGAAGAAGCGACTGATAGAGACAGAATGGATTCGTTAAGGTTTATAGGAGCTGGAGGTTTCTGTGGCTCCATGAATAGATAATACTGTAATTAGCCATCACACGAAATTAACTCATTTGTTTTTCTTCGTTGACGAGAAGGTTCTGGATCCAGGAATTCATTCACATGTTCTTGATATAAATGAGTGGTTGCAATCTGGTGCAGTTTCAAATCATGTGAGTTTACATGTGGTTTCCTGAGGGGACAGTAGAGACTCATTCTGAAGTTTGACAGATGTTCAGACACCAAACTAATATAAAAAGACATTTGTCAGCAGGTGTTTATTCGATTCTGACTCTAACGAGATCGCTCAATCGCTAAAAGAAAAACATTTTCACCTTCATTCACCTGAAACTATTGGAGCTGACGCCTCCGTCTTTGAACCCCCCGTGTAACTGTTACACCAGCTACAGCTCAACCTTCAGAACGTAGCATTTTGCATTTGACAGCTGGTTGACGTGCCGCACCTTCATTGTCTTGGAGGAGCCGAAGAATCGTAATTAACCTATAACCGACGTCTCTGCTGTAAACTCAGATTCAACCTGTCTGAACGCGTTCGGGTGTGAAGCTGCGGAACGAGGCTGAAAACACCTGACGACTGGAAAATCAGCCGCAACCAGAAAATTGGAAATACGAGGCGACCGTGTCTGCAATGGACTGATTAGAGCGTATCAATGAACATGTTTATTTCCCCAACGCAGGAGAAGGTGAGGATATTCTAATGAATATGAAATAACTAGTTTCCGACCAATGATACACGGCCATTGGTCATTTATTGTCCGTCACCCTGGTGATCTGGGTTTCCTCTGCTGATGCCATCTCGCTAAAGATAGCAGCCCCCTGACTGCTCCACCCTGGAGTCGTTTCTTCCTTGAAGAGAAATCCAAAAGGATGTTTAAACCCCTGCAGACAGAGACCAGAGCCTCCTCTCATCTGCAGCACAGATGTAGAGAGGGAACGAGTGATGAAAACTAAGGAGAAGAAAGAGCGGGAGATGGCTCCGGAATCTCCTTCTTGTTAACGTGAGAGGGGAAGCTGCCGCGCTGGGTGGCATTAAAGATAACGAGTTCTGGTTTGTGTGTTTGAAACGGAGGGAGAGAGAGAGGAATGAAAGCAGGAATAATGAGGGGGGAGACAGAGAGAGAGAGAGAGAGAGAGAGAGAGAGAGAGAGAGTAACTTCTTTAATGCAGATTGTGATGCGGCGCTGCAGCTTTGAGGCGTGAACCGGCGCCGTGATTGGGAACGTCCCACAGCTCGGCCTCCTTTAACCTGGAGTGCCCTCAAATAAGAAGCTGGGGCCTGAAGCAGGTCGGGGGGGGACATGTCACGTTCTGAAGAGGAACCACAGACGAGACTGTCGTGTTAGAGAACTGTGAGTTTAAGAAAGAAGACGTCAGATGTGTTTCATGGTAAAGTCACACAGTCGCTTTCAAGCTTCATCAGAGTTATTACAGTGAAATCAGACAAAACGAGAACGAGGTAAATAGCTTCCGTCAGTTATGTCAACTGGTTCTGTGGTTGGTCAGTGACAATGCTAACATACTGATGTCAAGCCAATGTAAAGACTCTATGTTTAGCATTAGCATGCTGTAATTTGCTAACGGCAGGAATCGAGTCACAAATGAAGGGATTTGGCAGATTGCATTTGTTGAGATGACCGTGCAGCCTCTATTTGCAGTAACACTCAAGTCAGAGCCTGGTAGCTGTAAGGGTCTTGCCTAAGAACCCACGCTGGTCTTGCCAGACGGGGAATCGAACTCCAACCTTCTGTACCAGAGGCACCACAGTGATCGTGGCAGCACAAGAACTGGCACTGAGCACAAAATCGATAGAGGCTGGAGGTCTGTATACATATATACTGTATATATACACATCTGTCAGTGCGTGTATAGGATAGAGAGAGAGAGAGAGAGAGAGAGAGAGAGAGAGAGAGAGAGAGAGGTTTATTTGACCCCATGGTTGTTTAAACATATTTACTTTTACTCCAACTTGAACATTTCTACGGGTGAAGGTTCTTTCACCCGTAGAAACAGAGAAACAGGTGAAGAAGCTGAACAAGGCAGAACAGAGCACAGGGTCAGTCTCATTACAACAGTGTAGAGATTATAAATAACAGAAATAGAAAATAGAAAATAAAGAAGGAGAGAGAGAGAGAGTTGTTTTTCTCAGCAGCAGATACAAGAATATGTTAGTGAGCAGGACGGGGTAACAAGGTGCCGTCGGAGATAAGGTGCGAGTCGCTGTGGTCGGGAGTGACTCAGCGTTTCTGACTGCAGCAGAAAAGTCCGCGAGCCCAGAGGGAGAAGAGCCAGCGACCGGTGGGACACATGAATCCAAGTGCCCCAGTACGAAGGTGAGTGGTTTACACAAGAGGCTGTGACGTCAAGAAAGCTCCTCACAACGCGGCTCCGCTCAGCCTCAGATTACAGAGTCTCTGCAGCAGCATCACTGAAGTTCATCCTCTGCTGACGTGCAGATTCAAAACCTCGATCATTGGCTTGATGACCAGTTGACCTTCAGAGTCTAAACTGTTTCTATTGTCACAGAGTAAAGTGTTTTTCTCTTACTGCCTTAATGTCAATATTAGTTTACGGAGATGTCATTTACATCCACCCCTTAAAAAACTGAATGCATTATATCATCAAAACAAAGGAAAGTGAGTTTTAAGCTGCTCTCACAACACAGACAGTAAATGAAGATGGACGACATGACGGCAATGATGTTTCACCAAAGCGATATTCAAATGTGTTTCATTTGAAATTAAGAAAAAGGAGCTATATTCACACGATGATGGTGGATCACCGAACCTTTACCAGGTTGTGTTTCCTCGTTTCTGCATCTGGACGTTAGGTTTCAGGTGAAAATGGATTCAGTTAAATAGTAAATGCACATTTTTTCACGTCACTGGAAACTTTTTTTGTATTAAAACCAACGCCCGGTGACATTTCCTGAATCTAAAACCATAAACAAGTTGTCATTCTTTCTACGAGCCGATACTGAGCTGCACGTTCAGACACTTTGATGTAAAAACAAATGAAATACGTTTTCAGAAACGTAACTCAGAACAGACAGGAATAACTGAGCAGCTCATAACTTATAAATGTATAAATTGATGAACGTACAGCCGGAGCAATCGAGCGATTCAAGTCACTCACAGTTCAGGAACATCGACGTCTGACTCCAGGAAACAACGTGGGGTTGATTCCTCGGCACCAAAGATGTCGCACATGAAATGAATAACCTGTGATATACAGAATATTCCTTCTGTACAATGTCTCGTTACTAATTGTTAAGTGAGCAGCTCTGGATTTGTCTGTGAAGACTTTGTGATCCGCAGCCTCTCGCCTCCGGAGAGACTTGATCATGTTTCCATTAAAAGAGTTGAGCTGATGACGAACATAATGATTCCAGGGAATAGGTTTTACTGAGGGTATCATTCCTCTGAGAATCTGCACACAGACGAGTTTCTGTACATTTATTGTACTTTGTGAACAAAGTGCCTGGGATTCTAATTGTAATGACTCAATCACCTCCGCTACAGCAGCAATTACACCATGTGTCACGCTGCTGGAATTCACAAAGCTCCCGGCGGCTGGAAGTACGGAGCAGAGTGGTGGGAAGTAAAAAAGTACTTGTTCAGGATAATTTTCATTTTTACTCTGCTACATATATCAGCAAATATCTGTACTTTCCAATACTAGACTTCTTACAAAGCATTACGTTACATATTGGCTCTTTAAAACCTTTTTGAGTTTTTTATGTTTTCTATAAAATAACCAATAACGGGGGAATTGATCCAATGATCCAATCAGAGCTGCCAGGTGATATTAGACCCCGCCTCCTGCAGGAGCAGAAACGCCACCGCCGCCGAGACTCATAAAGATGAAGAAGCCTGTTGTATTGGAGAAGAGTACTTTAAGTATACAGGCAAGTGCATACTTTTACTCTACTTTTACTTGAGTATATTATATGTGTATCGATGGTCGTTTAGCCTAAACACTGTGCATCAGAGACAAAGTAACTCAAAGTCATTGCAGCTACATCCGCTGCATCAGGCTCAGTCGGGTTCAGACAGAAACTTGCGTCCCAGTGATGAGTTAAAGTAAAAAGACTTCAGTGAATATAAACGACTGTTTTGCTTTCTCATATTGCAACTGTAGAATAATGATCCAACCATCGTCAAACCCTCAATCTCGTACCTGCAGCAGCTAAACAGATATTTTGTTATTGCCTATACGAAGCTGCGCTGGTGGTTACTATCAATTTATTGCCCACACAGCGGACGCTCGAGTTGTTAAATTGCAAAAGTACAAATGATAAATATACAGAAGCTTCTTTATCACCACAATCAAGAAGAGCGCACACACAGTCGACTCCCTTCAGACCACGAAGGCAGAACACTCAGATTGTCTTGATTTAGTTTGGAGAGAAAACGGAGAAGAAACGAGAAAAGTAGGACAGCACAGAAACCGCCAGGAGAAGCCTGATGAAATGTGAAAATGTGAGCAATTACGTTTAATGTAGATCATCTCTTTCCCTCTTTATTCCTTCATTTTCCTTTGTTGGTTTTTTTTTCCCCTCCGTCTTCAAGGAGCTGAATGAAACAGCTGGCAGTGAAATGAGAAGAGAGATTTGAGCCAATGGATTAGGAGAGAGGCGGAGTGTGTTACCACGAGGCTGCGGCGGCAGACTGAGGGCGACTTTATTAATTGAAAACTTTTTCAATTATCTTTTTGTGTTCGCTTTGGTCCGACTGGAGAGAGGAGAAGAGAGAGAGAGAGAGAGAGAGAGAGAGAGAGAGAGAGAGAGAGAGAGAGAGAGAGAGAGATGGCTGCAGGCTTGAAGTTAATCATTTCGCTTCATCTTGCAAAAGAAATAACTGAATTCTTTCACAAATAGCAAACTAACACTCACATGAAAGTGTGTTCGATTTAATTAAATATACTAAATACGACTGCGATTGTGTTTTTTTTTTTTGCTACATATAAAACGAGTTTCAGCTTCAAGTGGTTCATTTGTGCACGTAAAGGTCGCACTCTGTAAGGGCGGTTGAAAATGTGCAAGTCATTCAGCTCGGATTTTGTTGAAGTGACTGTTATCGCCGCGTTTGGAGTACGACGCGTTTTGCCGACTCGCTATCAGCTGTGAAAACACTCACATTTTGTTATCTGAGAAAAAGATGGTTTTTCACTCAGCACCAGCAAAAAAATATTGACTCGCTACAATCAGCCGCAATTTCCAGTTCGAGCAGCAGCAGCAGCAGCAGCGAGGGCTGGAGAGTCGACGTCTAACAGCAGGTGAAGCAAACAACCCCGTGTTAATGGTATGTTGTGTTTGGCAGCGACAGACACGGGAAACACGCATGAATCCATCTCCTTCTCTAATATGTCCCAGAGTGACTTTCTGCGAGTCTCCATTACGGCAATAAAACCCAGAATATCACAGATTCTGCAAAACTCTGCCTCCTGAGAGAAGCGGGAGCCGCACGTTCTCCAGGCCACAGAATAAATCAGACTCCAGTTCATTTGGTTGATCCGTGACAGATGCGACTCCCCGGCTTCCACGTCCCGCTACTTCAATCCGCTGCTTATTACGCTGCTGCTCTGCTGCGTGTGCCTGTGGTGAAGTGGGATCATTTGTCTGGTCCAGAGTGCTTCATTACGAGCACTTCACGAAACTAGCGCGTATCACCGACGCTGAATTCAAACACAGTGACCTCATTGTCTGTCGAACTTTTATTTCACTGTGTTCATCTTCCATCATTTAGAAGAGGATCTCATTTACCTTCATATTGAAGAGTACCAAACCTGACAGACATCACGCAGCCGTTACTCATCACAAAGCCATTGACAGTATTTCGCACTCACATCCCATTTTTATCTCCAGCGCTCAGTGGCAGTTTCTGCTGGTTGTGAAAGACATAAAGGAAAAGAAAGTGCAGCGTCATTGGTGCAGCAGAAACTCCAGTGATCCTCAATTAGGTCCCTCACAGAGTCAGTTTGTCCATTCAAGGCTACTGTAGAAACATGGCTGTGCAACGTGGACGTATATATGGATACAAACCAGTTGAGCTAAAGTATAACCCAGTATAACTTTGAAGAGAGAAGAAGATCAACAGTCCTCAACTTTTTATTCCAAACAGAATTCAAGATAACAACACTTCTCTGGCCTTTATCTGCATTTTGAAGAAGGTCAACTTTAACAGATAAGAACCATGTGAAGAAATCAGATTACTAATCTGTCTCCTGCAGTGAGAGTAATTTTTTTTTGGCCAGTTTAACAGCGTGAATCTGAATTCGTATGTTTTTCTCCTGTTGTCACGGTGTATAAAATCACTGGAGGACTGATGAAAAGATACAAACGTTGTACGTGTGCATGGAAATATATTAATTGCTGCTGCATAATATCTTTAATGCTTTGAGAATAAAGTGAAAACACACCTACACCCCCCTAAGTTAGCTCCCCACAGTAAAACATTGTTGTGCGCTCATACGAAGCACACACACACACACACACACACACACACACACACACACACACACACGTCAGTCACTCTGAAGTGAGAGTTTATTTCTCCTCCTAGACTCAGCAGCTGATCAACACCTCGAACTACAGACACCTGTTCACACGCTGACACAAACGCACAACACAACGCACACACAGATGTGTAACACAACCCCAGGGCAGGTTGCAGCTGCATGGGCTCAACAACCCAGTTAAACATTCGGCAAAAACAAATCTGTTTATAGTCGTTTTGTTAATTTGCGAAAAACACAACTTTTTTAGCTCACGATAGATGAGACGGTTGATATTACTCTTTAAACTCTAACCATGTAGCTAATGTTAGCAGCTCGTTAGCATAAAGTTTCCCCGAAAGTGAAGCCAAATTTGTGCCTTGATTGCGCCCCCTGTGGCCGGCTGCAGTAAATGTCACTAACCCCTGCCTCCTCCATGTTAGCAGATAGCACATGGACCAAACAAAAAAGTACACAAGGTACATTTCAGGTTGTTGACATCACACTTTTTGTTCACGTTCCTGATACGTTTTGTTTTGATTTGTCCTTTGATGCCATAAAAACATATTGATACGTCATGATTGACAGCTGAGACTGATTCACGATTGGTCGAGGACATGATTTAGTGGGACCTCGCAAACATGGCTTGGTTTTTTAATGTAATAACCAAACAAGAACAGCTTCAGAGATGCTGTTGCCATTGGTCAAGACACTGAATGTTCATATTTCCAAAACACGTTCCTGATTGGTTGGTTACAGTAGTGAAGCTGCCTGGTGTCGGCATGGCAACATACGATAAATTAAGAGAATGAAAGAGAAAAGATTGTGAACGGGAACGCGACTTGTAATTTGACACCAAGGACCCTCTGAAACTTAAAGGGGGATTTCCTACAGAAGTTAGAGCGCTGACTTTGGCATTAGGGCCCCGACAGTCCCGTAAGCCTCAGAGCTTATAGGCTGGAGTCAGTAGAAAAAGTCCCTGTCACCACACAAACTGAACACACACACACACACACACACACACACACACACACACACACACACACACACACACACACACACACACACACACACACACACACACACACACACACTTTTCTCCCCCTGGACAAACAGTTATCTGCTGATTTCGCAGCTGAATTTCACCCCCATTCGCTTCACTCTTCCTCCGGGAGGACAAATAGCACGGCGACCACATATCAGGTGATCAGCGCGGACCTGGTAGACGGGGATGCAGGTTTCTCACCGACATACGTACAGTTCTGATAAGAAGAAATGACCAAATCTGACACCCGCACAAGGATCTCAGCTTATCTGAGGTTATAAGGAACGAATGTCTTCTGGCACTTTTGGAGTTTCAGCCCAAAATAAGACACGTCATCGGACACGAGCTGCAAGAAATATCTGGTAATTTAGGCAAAAATGATTCCACTCACATGCAGAGAACTGAAGGGTTCATTTCAGGTATTCTCCTCTACACATATTAAAACAGAGCCAGGACACCGAAATACCATGATTCACATTTATTGACGAGTTATTTTGTTGTCAATTTCATCGACGTCCATAAAATCAAGCGAGGCGCGAACATTCCCTGATGTTGTTTGGGGAATTAATCCCCGGATTTTACCCCCTGATCAATATAAATAAACCCTTTTCTCCTGTCTTCTCTTCTGTCAAAGAGCGAAAGCGATTCTTTGACAGACCTGATATGGAATCTGCTACCGGGTGGGATTTTATCTTTCCATCCGGTGGTTTTTCACTCTCTAAAGAACCGGGGAAGATGGAAGCTGGGCCGCCGTCCAACACAGACGAGGCTTTGCACTATAATAAAACCACCATCTCTCTCTCTGTGTGTAAGTGTTATAATCTCGTATTCAGTCAAAGAGGAAGAAGAGAGGAAGGAAAACACATCCACCCGTGGGGGACGATATAACCTCACTCGTTTCCAAGCAGCTTCACGTGTTTAAAGAGTTTGAAAATGTCCCTGAAATTAGTCACAGTTAGTCTAAAGTGAGCAAATCGTCCATCTTGTTCGCCCACAATCCTGATTGATGAGGAATCTGCAGCGTTTCTGTTTTCACATCATTATACGATTCAGGCCTCAGCATTTTTGTGCTGCACCTACATTTAATTAACAGAACAAACTACACTGAGTTCTCTACAAACACAAAGAGAAATGATCATGTAAAGGCCTCAGTGTTGCATTATGGGTTATTTGTAGCCGTAATGTTATAGAGGTCTTTTAGCCTTGAAAGTGTTTTATTAGTTTAGTTTAACCTGGAAGTTAAGTGGAGTTTCTGAAAGCTGCTGAACGACATGACAAGATGGACATGACGGCGCCTTAAGCCAAAGCATCTTGATCGCCTCCTAGTGGCTGGCTGCAGCAAAAACTAAAAACACAGCCTCCTCCATGTTAGCAGAAAAGTCTAAATACACGTAAGCAACTTTTTCTTTGGTTTCTCTCGTCTCTCGTCTCTCTTCGTACGTAAAGGCAGCACAAATGAGCCTTGACTGCAGAAATGAAGCAACAGCTGTGAATTTCAAAAAAATGATTCAAGTCTGAACAATGTTGTAGTTTTTCAGAGATGATGTGAAAATGCACGAACAAACCCACTAATGTCGGATGTTGATCATCTCAGCCTGGGATGGTAACACATGCTCACTTTGATCACGTCACATGATGAGTCTGAAGACGTCGTGGTTCAACGTCTTCAAAGTTTCCCGACTTTGCTTTGTGCCGCTGCCAGAACCCGAACACTCGGTGGGCAGAGCTCCGTGAGGTCCCTGTCGTTACCATTGATTTCAGTCTTCAGGATTAATCAGAGATCTAAACTTACACTCAGGTTCACAAGAGTTCAAAAGCAATATTTCTTCTGAAAAACCAGTGACTTGATGCCTGATCTGACATAATATCACAAGTGTTTCCTGCACAGGTTGAAGCGTCAAAGAGACTTTTGATTCAGACGGAAATTGAAAAGCAGTGGGGTCACGAAGGCGGCAGGGAATAAAAGCCTGAATGTCTCAGAGAGATGAACGATAGAAATGCTTTTCATGGGGAAAAGAAATACAAAAAAAACAGGCCCACACAGGTTCTTTGTCTGAACATCAATGTTAAGGTCACGATCAAAGTCTAGCGTCCCTGGCTGCCAGCGTCGAATCAGCTGACACAGCGCCACACTCGTTCTGAAGCAAGTTAATGGCTTCGCTATCTGCAATTCTGAGATTCAGGGCCGAGAAACAGAAGATATAAGGAGCTCTTTAGATCGAGTTCACGGCAGACAGGCTGCAGGATTCTCAAGTTACCTGAATTGTTTTACTTTAATATGACTGAATAGAACAAAACCAAAGAGAAAATGGAAGAAGGTTGAAACAAGGACAAAAGAAACAAGGTTTCTTGATACTCATACTTTACCAGACACGGTGCAGACAGATACTCGTGGAACAAAACTGTCTTTCAGTCGATGTCAACCTGCTTTGCTCTTTATCAGTTTAAATTTGACAACCAGACATTTTTTAGAGGAAGAAAAGAGGGAATATTGGACTTAAATCCATCAAACGGCCACAAACACGATGTCAGTGTTAATGCGAGGCCAAAATGTTGGAAGAATTTATTTTTAAAAAGGTAAGAACTCCACTGAACAGCTCGTATTTGTGCAGTAGAAATGTGGGAATGAAGCCCTAACCCTGGATATTTTTCATGATCAAATATCTAATTAAAAAAACAAACTTATCAGAAGCATCCACACAAATATCAGTGAAAGCAGAAGTTCCTCAAAAGACAGAAACCATCCTTGAGAAACTTTCATTTAACATGACTTTAAGTTTGGTCCATGTTCCATTCACCAACATGGAGGAGGTGAGGTTTCTGCAGCCAGCCACCAGGTGGCGATCAATGTCTTTTGACTATTAATAATCAGCTGTTAAATTACATTCTGGATAATTCAGCTTTTCACACCAGTCACAAACATTATTAGTGTTAAAACCACTGATTCACAGGGCGAGAGGCAGAAATGCAAAATCAGAGAAGAGGAAACAAATCCGGAGCCTTCGTCCTGAACTTCTTCTCCTAAAGAATAAATGACCATCCACATTAAAATGCTGACCCAACACCTGAGCAGGACACGCTGTGACGAATGGCGTCACCAAGTATAGCTACAGAAGTGCAGGAGCAGCACAGGGGGGGGGGGAGAGGAAGGTAAAGGAGGCCAGTGCTGTAAATTGGTAAGAGTTCAATGAGACGCCGTCTAACCGGCGCTGGGAGGAGGAAACCTCATCCACATCTGCCGGGGTCTCAGCTGGCCTAGCAGAGGCTCGGCTTTAACTGGATTAACAACAAAAGCTCAGCTCAATAACTAATAGGCCTCTTCTTCCTCGTCTCTTTCTACTCCTCGTCTCTCGCCCTCTCTTTCTATCTCGCCGTCTTCCTCCTCCTCCTCCTCCTCCTCCTCCTTCAGAGTGAGGCAGGGAGATAATGCGGAACACTTTCATGCCTCCTGCTGAATTAAACATAGAGAGAACAGCTTGCACTGGGTGCTAAAGCCGAAGCAAAGAGAGGGGATATGAAGAAAGGAGGATAAATACAATTCCAGCCCAGCGCAGGGTCCCCGGAGCAGAACATGTCTTTACAATTAAAAAGATCTGTCGCGCTGAAGAGCCATAAACAGGACGGAGCTTTTTTCCTACTAATTGGCCGCGTTGAGAAAGGACTGTCCATCGTTGTGGGTTGGAATCGGCCAATCGCCAAGCGGAGTCGTGGCACGGCACTCAAACCCTTATGGACCCTCCTGAGGCCTCCTACCTTCCTCCAGCTTTCACTGACTGGAGCTGCAAATCCCATTCTGCCCAGTTTTTTTATTCCTGCCACGCTCGTCTTTACGCTGGAGCCAACCAGTCGGGCTCCGCAACTGACAAATGTGGCCATCGCTGACTTCAAGCTCCGTGGTGAATAATTGACCGTGTTTCAAACGCTCTTGGTCTCAGGTGGTTTACCCAAAAAATAAAATAAAAAAAAGACTCAGTGATGTATTCTCGTGCTCTCAACAGGGGCTGAGGTTTCAGTTTCTCTTCTTCTTCTTCTTTTTTGTTTTTTTTAGCTCCTGCTCTCTCTGATCTAAAAAGAAAAAGTCTCTCCTCCTTCCTGCCCGGCCCTGTTTGGTATTCCCCGGACGGAGCAGCGAGCAACCTCCCTCATTCCACATCCTCCTCTCCCTCTGCTCCACTCTCTTTCCCTCTGACAGAGCCAAGTGACCTGTTGGAGCGTCCTCTGCTTAGCATGGGCGCCGCACTCACAGCGGCAAGGACAAGACTTTACAGGGGCTGCGTTCAGGACTGCAACCTCCCAGAGCTGGCGGCGTGTGAGGCGGGGCGGCGGGCTACAGATCAGCGAGGGACGCTTGTCGCCAACACGACCCCGTTATCAACTCAGGCTGCGGAGACCGTCGCGACATGATAAGAAAGCAGAGCCGTCTTATTCTGGGATTATTAAATTGTACGTACAGAAGATAATTATTCTTTTCAAGCATCATTTCAATTAGTTCAAGTTTCAAGGTTGTGTTTCAAACATCTTATGATTCTCTATGAGCCGTTTTAACTCTATTCTTCCAAATTAAAAGTAGTAAAAAGATCAAGCAGCTTTATCTTGAACCAATTGAGTTTCATTGCTCGTCACCTGCACCAATAGAGTTATTTTCAAGTCCTTGACCGTTGCCGTGTTTACGCAGAAACTTCTGAACGATTCCAATGAAACTTGATGGAAATTGTACCGAGAATAAACTCATTAAATGTGGATCGAGGACATTTTCACCAGTTTCCCAGAGAATAATTCATGGATCTTGATTAAACGAGTTTGTGCATTTTGGATGTGACTTGGTTGAGTGACGGGGACGGTCGGGCCCGGGCCGAGGTGAGCTCTCTGCTGAGTTACTCGTTTTAAGGTCAGATATTTCCAAACACTGGCCTCATTTCATCTTCAGCCATTTCATCTATTCCACAGATGTTTGTCTGTTTGTGTCTGACGTCACGTTTCTTCAGGTTACAGATGGCACAGATTATTTCTGGTGTGACGGCACAAAACATCATCGGAATCTTTGATCTGTATCTGGATGATAAGGTGAGTGCGGAAATGCGAGCGGAACGAAACGTGATCAGAAAACACATCTGGAAGTGGTGTGTTGCTCACACTGTGATCAGAGCTCAGCCGGGGGGGGAAACTACAGCTTGACCGGATTCTGTGCAAGCAGAAAGGTCATCGAGATCTCGTTACTGCTGAGTTTTCAAACCCTACGAGCTCGGCTGACACCACAAGTAGTTCACAGGTCCTTCCTCACAGGAAATTTAAATATAAATGAATGTTTCCTTGACCTGGGACGGAGCAGGTGAACACGTGTTGTGTAACGGGAAGAATCCATTGTCTTCCTAAGTTTGTGAAAACTTAGAACACAGAGGAGAAGCTAAATATCCCAGAGCAGGTGCACAGAGGAGAAGAAAAACCATGTGGAAGTGTGCTGTTGATACACTGATGAAATGGCTCAGCTTAATTAATTACCACTTTTTCCACAGAGAACTGTTTCAGAAAGTTTATTTTTTTATTGAAAATGGGTTGTGCAAAAACAAAAGTTATGACTGACGATGAGTTTCCTCACCGAGGGTGCACGCACGCTACGAGACTCTGGAGCTAATTAGGCGCCGGCGTTGTGATCACAGTCGAGCGAATGAGCGGCGTGAGGAACCCCTGGAGGAAAGACGTGTTGAGGCAGACCGGCCAAATAGACACTGCACTGTAGTGTAGTGTTCCCATGTGTGCTGGAGCCTTATGTCTCAGGGATTTTTATTTATAGAACATTAGAAAGTCTAACTAGAATCAGTTATACTTCTCATTTGAGATAAAACTATAATTACGATAAGCAGCTTTAAAAATGGATGTTTTAAAATGTAAAGACCACACACGTTGATAGATTTGTGTATCTTGACGCACGCGTGCACCCTCGGGATCTGAAGAGACACTTCAAACTGTACTGCAGTGATACAATTAACAGCTTCTAACGCATGTGAAGTCCCAGTCTGGCTGTTTCTCCGTTACTGGGAGATGAACTGGCAACACGTCCAAATACACCGTGACACGTGACGACATGGCTCCACTGAAATGCAGCAGATGTCTCATTTACAGACGAACAGATCGCACAAAGCTCGACAACGATCAACAATGAGGGACCTGCGCCGTCACGGGGGCGTGGATCTGAAAAGGGGGCGTGGTTAAAGCAACACCGCGCGGAACTTCTTTACCGTAAAACAGCAGCTTGAATAGAATGAGTTTGAAGATTCAGTTTGAATAACATTCCTTGAATTACATTTTCTAGGGAAACATTTTCTATCAGATTTCTTTGTAATATTTAATTTAATAATTTTTTTTTAAAAAGTCATTAAAAACCAGAGTTTATCTCCAATATTCAGCAGGAAACTGTTGAAACATGAAGAGTTCTGAACAGTTTGGTGGATTTGTTACAGCCGCAGCTCTTCTGGTTCAGGAAGCCGAGGATCATGGGTAATATCCAGTTGTGTTTCAGTTCAGTGAGTGGAACCACACTGTATAAACATTGAACGACTTCGTTTTTTCTCTTTACGTTAAAACCACTTTATCGCTCGGACGCGGAGCAAATTAGAATGAATCGCCACGTGTGGCTGCAGGGGGCGCTGTTGCTCGGTAACCATTACACTGTGTTGCTTTAACACGAGAAAACATCTCAGCTTCAAATATCTCAGCTTTCAGTTCATGGACAGTTTAGTTTAGTTAAAAATGTCTCAATTATCATCACAACATGTTCTTAAATTTATTTAAAAAAGACCAGATAAAAGGATACGAGACTTAGAACAATAATTTTTGGTGAACCATTAAAAATCATAATTCCCTTTTCAGATCCTTCCCCCGTGAATATTACCTGTGTTGATATGATAATGATAATGACAAAGATTATACAAAACCTTTAATACCACACAGTTTTAGTTTTGATTTTACTCACAGTATCCTTGACTGCAAAATGACTCGAGCCACCAACACACAATCACACAATCACACTGCACTTCTAAAGCAACAGAGACGCCCGGTTACACCTGGAATTAAAAACATGTCTGGTATCCAGCTTCAACATCTGGATATAAATTCAACCTGATTATCGACGTTGAGATCTGATCCCTCCGCTCACGTCACCTCCGCTCGTTTGCGTGGGTCCGAAAAAAGCGTCTCGTCTTCACTCCGAGTGTCTTGAGTAACGTCCATAGTTGAGGACTCAGGTGAGAACTGCAGGTTGTGGAGCAGTGGCACTCGGTTACGGTTTCCGTCCGTCTGTTTCGAACACATCTGCATTTACACTCTACACGTCACAACATCCTCCTGAGGTGGTCGGACCAATCAGAGCCCAGTACGTCCTCAATGCAGCCTGGGTGCATTTACACCTGTACTTTACTTTTGGACAAGCTGGATTCAACCGCCTTCAAATAACCTGGAATCCATTTTAAAACCAGGTGTAAATGGGGTATAAGTAAATGTGGTGTGTTGAGCATGAGACTGAAAAGCAGAGGATGAGGCTAGTTTGTTCCCATCGCTCCAAAACCGTCCGTTTGTTCTTTTTACTTTACACCCGACCTTCAGCCTTATCGTGTCACCTCACGTCCAACAGAACTAAGTCATATAATACAACAGTTAATTAAGACAACTGCCCATTTGGTGCCCTGAAAAAAAACAAAACAGATGAGTCGGAAAAACCTGGAAACCAATAAGGCAAATGTGTCCAGACACATGAGAGCTACGTCTCAGTTATGGATTAGCAGAAGTGTTGGAAAATGATCCATTCGGACAAGAAATGTAATAAGTGCAGTCTCCAAATCACAAGAATAAAAAGCTGCAACTTTTAAAAAGCAGTTCTGCATCTTCCGTGAACAATTCACCGTTATCTCAATGTTTAATGTCTCATTAAAGACAAAGAGTCTCCTCCTGTCTCACTATTTTTAACCTTTGTGTTTAGCTGCAGCTTCGCCACGTACAAGAAACACAGATCTGGGAGTTTGGGATTTCATTTAACCTGCGTTCACATCCTCTCTTGAAATGTGTCTTGGACCGTGTCTTCCCGTCCAATCAGAATACAGAACATGGAATAATCCGGTTCATATCCTAGGAACATTCTGCGGAACATGGAAAATGAATAAATGAAACGCAGCAGCCTCCAACAAAGCCGGTGAATATTTTGCCTGGTTGAATGCGACCCAGATAGGACTATAAAAACGAGTTATCCCCTTCTCCCTGCACACAGTCATTACGGCTCTCATCTAAGCTGCCCGTTATGTAAATAAAGAAAAACACAGAATAAGAGAGGAGTGTAATGTGTGTGGGACACGGCTTAGGAAAACAAACGGTGTGGGATGCATGTGGAGCAGAAAGACATGAGACAGACGGAGACAGAAAGGCAGAGAACATGGAGATAAAAGAGGAGGAAAAGTAGAGACGGAAAGAGGAGAGAGTTGCAAACAAAGAAAAATCTGTTTTTACCCATTAAATGAGTCATTACCGACCCAACGTGGAACTGTGTGAAACCCCCAAGGCTCCCGGTGCATCTTTTCTTTCGAGATCAACACTATTACACAACGAGAACAACGACAACATCTACACCGACGATAACAACAACAATTGTGCTATAGTGACACGGCACCCGATATACAGATGATGCACATCATTAACACCACAGCCAGCCGCACATTAGCACACGCTGCTCAGTCTGTTATGTCACTTCTGGTAAGTGGCCTCGCTTCGGCTGCACCCACCAGGAAACCCGGCGGTGTCAGAGGGTGGGGCAGGAAGCCCCGAGTCACTGAGCGCCTCCACACAGCCGTCGCTGGGGTGAGCGGAAACGCCCTCGTTGTTGCCAGGACAACGTTGGACTTTTTCAAGTTTTAAAAACGGTTCAGGTGAAGAACCAGAGTCTGCAGCGGAGCGGCCGACGTCCACAGAAGCCTTTTTCCACGTGTAGATGAAGGAGTTTTATTTTGAAACAGGAAGGCAATCCTCGAGTAGCTGCGGTTTTGTGGTTATGCTGTTTGCGGCTTTGCAGATTACGTTTTTATCGTAGAAAATACAAACACTCAGCACGTCAACACACTAGCAAAGCTGAAGGAACAAGAACGAAGCAGTTAGCATCGCGTCCAGAGTTTCTGTGGCTTTTTTTTTTTTGCCACATTCGGCCGACACTGAAAAAAATCCGTCTCCATGATGCAGTTACACACATGATTACCCACAGTGCACCTCTGCCACCACAGGTTTCCCTTTCATCCGCTTCACAACAACTTCATTCTGAATTTATCACGTTTCTTTCAATCCTCTTTTTGTAAAATGACACAGTCAAGCAGAGAGGATATAATTGATGGCGTCTCTTTAATCGGGTTGAATGTGAAGCAGGTCGGTGTTTATAGCTGATGGAGGCCATGTTGATTTATTAAGGGGGCAGGCTCGGACTCCCCCACTTCCTCCACCACATCTCCGTTCCCTATTCTCAGCCCCTCATCTTTCCTGCCCTGCGACCTCAGACATAAATGGCAGTCCGGGAAATGACAGAGCCATCTCTTTGAGACTCCATGTCGTCGTCGAGGTACACGTCCATTTCCTCCTCACCGCCATGGCCTCTGCGCATGTGATAGGCCGGGGGAAGCATGTTCCCGCCTCCCCCGACGCCTCCGAACCTATCATACTGCTCCTCTTCCTCCTCCATGCTGTCGTCCAGGTCGAACTTCCTCCTCTCGGCTTCACCCATGTCGCCACTGAGGAGGATGTCATGGGCAGACGGGGGCTTGCTGGTGGACGAGTGGTGGAGATGGTGATGGTGGAAGTCGTTGGCCTTTTCCGTCAGAGTACCCGTGGCGTCGCAGCCTTCCCGATACGTGTAGATGGGCCCGTTGTTGTTCGCTCCAGTCCCGTTCTTGCCGCTGTTGCTGCCGGTGCCGCTGAAAAGCAGCCGAGCTTTGTTGCCATAGTCTCCGCCGTTGCTGCCCCCGCTGCCCGTCGCTATGGAGTCGCCGCTGCTGGGATAGCCGCGCCTCTGCTGTCGGCGGCTGCGGCTCAGGAGAACGGCAATGAGCGTGACAACCAACAGCAGGGCCAGGAGGGAGCCGATCACGGCGCCCGCCACGACGCCGGCACTGAGCGGATCCTCCAGGGCTTCTGCAGAGGGGATGGAGGGGTTTGGAAGGAGGGATGGAAAAATGGGTGGAGGAAAAGAAAAAAAGGGCAAAAGGAATTGACGGCTGTTTTTAAGTCTCGCTCAGTTGTGGAGGAGGTGTTCTTCTTGTGTTGTGAGTGTGCTGTGGTGATAGTGTCTTCCTCTACGTGTGTTACAATCCTCTTACAAGTGTGTGGTAATGTTCTCCTCAGTGTAATCCCTTGGTAAGAGTGCAGTCAGTCATTGCTGGGATCAGGCTGAATGGAACTCATTCACTCTCCCAGAGGCTCGTTGCATTCTGCAGACATCTCGCTCTACAAACACACACATGTGTGTCCAGCTGCTGGCACTCCAGTTTCTCTGCTGCCCCGCCCCCCCCACCCCCCCTCTGCCAGCCGGGGGAAAAGCCTTTTGTTCTATACTTCATGTTGGTGTGAGCCAAGTTTGCCCCTCCACTATTGTTTCAGTCGAAGATTGAAACAGAAACGAGAGATGGGTTTACAGCGTCAGCAAAGAGAGGTTTGTGTTGGGCCTCATGCTGTTATGGGTTATGGGCCGGGCGGCGCCACACAGACGTACGCAGAGACAGACACACAACAGACAGGTTATTTGAAGAGGGTCAGTGGAAACGAGCACAAAGTCGGGCCTGGAAAAACGCCACGATGTTTAACCCTCCCATTATCGCCCTGTTTCTTTCCCACCCTCCTTATCATCCCCACTCCTCCTCTTCCTCCTCCCATCATCTGCTTCCTCCCCATGCCTCTCTTATCGGTCAGCTAGTCAAAACCACGGGGCGGAGCGGTGGCCTGCTGTCCACCCAGGACTGAGTCCAGATCTCACTGATCGGCGGCACACAAAGGTAAAAGGTTCACACTGTGGAGCAAGACTCGCATGCCAGGACATTTTTAAGAGGATTCTCTGCAGGAATATGAGAGAGAGAGAGAGTGAGTGAGTGAGAGAGAGAAAAGATCGTGTAGGATTTGTATGAGTAATTCATGATGGGCTAAAAAGAGGAGAAAAGAAAGTGTCAAACCAGGCGAGGAGAGGAGTTGAGCCTACAGTGCAGAACTGCTCACAAAGACAGCGAGCGTTTCTTCTTCCCTGCTCTGGAATCGCATGCTGGTCTTTCTAAGGGGTGCGGTAAGGGCAGTGGAATAAGGAACAGCAGGGAAATCTGAGCCCCTTTCTGTTTTATGCAAATAACAGCGAGGTTCTGCCAGCGCTCCTGGCAAACACAGCAGTGAATGCCAATCAAACAATCTGAGCTTGGCTGAAACGAACACCGCGCGGGGTTACGAGCCGGGGCAGCAGCGGTGAGGGAACGACTTTTTTTTTCCTCTTTCCAAGGAAATCACATCGGACATCAAATAATGATCTGAGCGACGCCGACAAGAATGAATTATGCTAACAAAACCAGTGGGGGGGGACGTTACTATAAGTGAGTCTGGATAGAGAGCCTGTGATTTATACAAATTGCTCATTGTGAGGGAATAGGAAAAGGAGACGGAGATGAAAGAGGCGATGGATTGGGCACGAGCAGAAAACGAATTGGAAGAGGGTTTTGTGGTGGATGGAGAGAGGAGAGCAGACGAGAGGCGAGTTAAGAGGAGAGGTCTCAGATTGCTTTCAAACGCTCGCTCTTGCTCGGGTCTCACGTGGGAATGCACGAGGGTTATGCCAGGGTGAGACAGACGGGTTGGGCGACTGAGGCGGGCGGCTCCTGGGACAGGATATGATGTCTAAATTAGGGGACGGTGTCTGGTGATATCCAACTGATGTGACAGAAGGCATTAAGGATGATGAATCCAACTTTCCCTGTCCTACTTTTCTCCCCGTGCAAACTCGCAGGCCGGACTGCAAACACAACATGAGGCCAAAATGTTATTTATTGGGCAATTTACACTTTGAGCATTAGTGGCATTTATCAAGCGTCTGAGTAAGAGACAGCTGAATAATGGCGTTTTGTGGCTGTCGTCCTTCCGTTAATCAACTACTTTAAATCCCATTATTCCGTAAAGGCTATAAACAACAGTGTTCGTACGGAGGTCCATTAGAGCGGGCATGTTCATTTTTCAACAACTCCTGGGTCACATGCAGGAGCAGCTTTGGTTTTATCTCCAAGTTTCAAAGTCAAAAAACTGAGGAATGAAGATTGATTTTCCAAAAAACGGGAACTGCAGCTACCTCCTCCTCCTCGTCTCATGGCTCCAGACTAACCTTTCAACTGGTGCCACTGGGGCAACTGGTCGAGCCAGCACATGATCTGTGACCATGCAGGACTTCCTCCTTCGGGGGATTATTGACAGTGTTGAACTTCAGGATTGTTTCAGCGAGTGATTACTCTCATCTTACTGCTGGATAGAAGTGGGGAAGTTTTAAACCAAAACTGAACAGAAAACAAGTTTAGAGTTTCCTGCAATGAACGGACATCTTGCTTGCAGATGGTACTTTTACCTCTTTACTGGTGCTGTTGTTCTCTCCACTGGAACAAAGGATTAGCTAAACAGATCAAAGTTTGTAGAGCGAAAGTCGGGAGAGATCGATTGAGCCAAGGAAGAAGAAAACGTCCAACTATCAGCAGCACTAACGTCGAACCAGTGCACGAAGAAAACATATTGATTGATACCATACGACCCCTTTAAGACCTGACTAGTTCCAGGTGTGACATGCTGTTCTATAACGTCACGACACGTTTCTACCGTCCTACATTAACTCAGTTTGGTAAATAGGCTCAAATCCCCATGTCAGTGAGCTCAAAGTGTCGGGGGGGGAGGCACATAAGTTCAGCATGACACCATTTGACGTTTAATTCCTCCTGGAAATCCGAAAAGTATGTTTATGCAGGAAATCACTTTTTTTTTAAAGCGAGATACAAGGTTTCCTCAGGTGCTCCGACATCAGGCTTTTCAATCCGAAGCACTAATGGGTCTGAGATCGGCTCTGACAAGACTGTGCCAGATGCACGATCAGTGTCAGTGTCAGGTCTTTGCCAAACGTCTTAGGAGACGCTTTAGGAAACACTGTGCGCTGTGAACATATTTTCCCAAATAAAAAGTGGTACAAAAAAAGGCAACACTATCGTTAGCAAGGAAATAGGCCACGCTTGTCATCCTGATTTCTCATCAACAGCGGCAGCCTGCCTGCATTAAGAAGCACGGTGATAAATGTCATAGAGAGAGGCAGGGGAGCTTATATCAGTCTCTGTATTAGTGTCATGTACGTGGAGGAGATTAGGGAGAGAGTGAGGGAGAGGGAGGGAGAGAGAGAGAGAGAGAGAGAGAGAGCGCCATGAAAGCAATCCATTTCTACCCAGTTACATTCACTGCGGTAGGGATAATCTAAATGAGAAGATTTGGGATGTGGGGAGGCAAGGTGCAAAGAGTTAGAAGGGTAGAGTGATACTGTGGACAAACAGGGGGAGAGAGAGAGAGAGAGAGAGGGGAGGGGAGCGAGTAGTGAAACAGAGGATCCCAAATAATCTTTTGTTGATCTCCGTCACCGTCCCTCTCCTTCCTCTCGCTCTCTGTGCTTCGCCTCCTCACAACTGAAACCAGGCCTGAAAACACACAGAGCTGCTTCAGCAGTCAGACAATGAAGCCAGAGGCAGCGACTGCAACAACTCCACAGTGGGAATTCTCATTAAAAGCAGCTCTTGGTCAAGGACGAGACGTAGAGAAGTGTATATGCTCCGAACACAGATGTCACAGTCGCCGGTCTTTGCTTTGTGAGGTTACACTGAGGACGGATATAAAAAATGGATTTGAGGACTGTGCTTCTACCGACAGTAAAATCAAACCTAAAAACATCAAGTCCAGTTCCCTCTGCTTTTCAGCTGAGTTCTGAGTTTCTAAGCAGCCTTTGTTGCTTCCAGCTCTTCAGGTAATATCCACCTACACAATACGATCAGATACAAGATGATATCTGACCGCCCCTGCACAGGCACTTTGTGCTTCCACCTTCAGAAAACACAGAGTTTCAATCATAGCACCACAAAATTCAAACTCTACTTTATCTGTTTTACACTTCATTTGCTAATATGCTTGTTGCGTGAACGTGCACAGCGAAAGCTCCATCCATGCTAAGTCCTACCTTCCTGCTGAAGACAGTAAAATATTTATTATATCTGTAAAAAGGAGTTTCCTGTGTTTGAGTGAAGGTTTCAACTTCTAATTTCATGATTTTGTTTATCAAACACGAGCGATACAAGCAGCTGCAGTCCGTTGAGTGAGTTCTCTGCTTTAAACACCTTTGTTCTTTGCTTTATTTCTGCCTGTAGATGCAGACAGAACCTAAAGCTCTGGGAAGATGTTTCCTACACAAGTGTCACACTGTGTGCCATGTTCTGTGATCCATGGACAAACTAAAGTAACAAGATCTAAGTCATGATTGCATGTGTAAAGCTGCGTGTCCCGGAGGCACGGGGCTCATAATCGTAGCAGATGTACGCGGAGGTGGGGGAGGTGAGGCCGCGGCTAAATGTTATCACGGTGGGTTAATGGGAGCCAGAGGCGACGCAGACGAGAAATCACAGATGTACGGAGGGAAGAGGGGTTTGAGAGTAACCTCTTTACAGATGCAGCGAGCAAAGCTAAATATTTCTCCCGCTGACTTTGACAAGATGCATTACTGAGGTGTGTCTCGCGTTCGATTCGAAGAAATACGCGTGGAAACAAAGCATAATGAAGGAGACACGCGAGGGCCGAGAGAAGGACATGCACCAATAAGGACGGTAATGGGTTACAATTTTCCGGTCGATGACGGAGCACAGAGAACGTACTCGCGTAGCATCGAGCACACGGCCCTGCTTATGCAGTGTGATTAGCATTTATTCATGAATGACAAAGCGCACCGTGCAGTTTCTTTTTTTCTTTCCAGGAACACTCTGTTCAGAATCGGACTTTACGGCGAGGTACACTCAGCTATTAAAGACATTAATGTAATATAAGTGTGAGAGAGAAGAATTGAATTGGTGAATACATAAGCTGAACTATACGAGACATATTTATTTGAACTGTTCACCCCCAGTTTGGGTCCTTTCATTTCCTGGAAAACCATCATCCTCTGGGAAAACATCACATTTAATGCTGTCCATATTCTGCTAAATGCTCTCCACTACTTTAACACTGTAATCCTGTCAGACAGTACATCCTCAGACCTTTACTCAGATCTGATGTGATGTGGTTACAGCTGATGACTGCACTGGAGTGAAAAGGTTTCGGTTTGCAGGTCGTCCTCCATCGTCTTCACGAAGCAACACCCACAGAAACCATCAATACACCATCAGTCACACTCCACACTTTACATACAGACATGCACAGCTACACATTCAGTCACACACACGTACTGAACAAAATATGAATGCACACACACACACACACACACAGCTTAATTACCCTTGATTACACAGTCAAACTTGCACACATGCAGACACACAAACACCAAGAGCCACACTGTCTAATCAATTACCCCTGATTATCCCTGATCTTCACAAACACATACTTCATTTAGCGCACAACTAAAATCTCGCACAAGGCCCCAGCACCGCCCGCATCCCACCGCCGGTGTTTCCATGACGATCTCAGTCATTTCCTCACGCAAACCCTCTCACTGAGAGAAATTTCCTGCCGAAATCATCTTCAATCCCGTCTCCTCATCACGGATTCTCGCCGGTGCTTTTCATCTCCGGATCTCTCCCACGTGCTTTTTTCATCGGCGGAAATAATGAGAGCGCGGTAGAGAAAGAGACATAAACTAAAGAGTAAACCGCGCAGAAAGAGACGGAGAAATGGAGTGAGAGGAGAAAGTCAGAATGACTTTTTGAAAGCATCTTGTTTTTGGCATTTTTCGTGGCCCATTGAATCTCGCTCTGTGCTCTGTCCTTTGAGACTCAGGGTTTTAAATGGATGCTCTCTGACACAGAGCAAGCAGATGGGATGAAAACAGCACAGACAGAGGGGAAGGAGAGGCAGAGGGAGAGAGAGAGAGAGAGGGAGGGAGAGAGGGAGGGAGGGAGGGGGTGAAAGAGGGTGGATGGAGATGATGGATAGATGGATGGATGGATGCAAGTTGAGATAAATGGGTGGATTCATCTCCTCCAAGCTCATTACCCCCTTTTAACCTTGAAAGCTCATCTGCGTCGCTTCTTTCTGCAGAAAACACTCGTTCAAAACTTACAAAAACATCCATGTGGGAGTAGCATCTACGTGCATGAGTACACACACATTAAGGCAAAGCGCTCACACGTACAAACACTCGCACACACACACACACACACACGGTCTAATTAGGTTTTTCTGCATCTTTTGGCCCCCTGCAGAGGTTATGAACTTCAGGAGGTTTCCCAATTGCCTCCCCACCTCCTTCTTCTAGTTCAACACCCATTTAGTCTCCAGCTGCTGCGCACACACACAGTCGCTCACTGAAAAACTCACACACATAAACACACACACACTCCGTAGACTCTCTGACTTCTGGCTGCATTCACCTCAACAACAACCCTCCGCCTAAAGGGAACACTCACACAATTTACAGCCTACACACACACACAGGAGAATATGAACATACAAAAGCCCAATGACTCATCTTTGACAAGCTTTCTGCAGCGTATGTGTGTGTTAGTACACAAGCAGAGTGCTGAGCCCCTTTTTCTCCGAACTCTGACACAACATGATAGGAATGTAAGTCCTCGGAGGGAGCGAACTCCAGCCAGGAGTTTTACTGAGTGTGTATTAACTGTGGAGTTGTAAAACGCAGTCGTAAAAACACAATGCACTACAACAAACTGGAAGCAACAGAACCGGATATTGATTGAGTACACAGACCAGATATTCACTGTCTGCCGTGACGTGCAGGGACTTTAAGACTGAATGCAACGTGCGTGTAAAAACCTTAAAGACCCGGTGCGATGTTTCTACCTTCAGAGCCGGAGGAGACGTCTGTGGCTCATCCACGAGTCTTTGTTTTCAAGACATGTGACTGAAATACTTGCAGAAAAAGGCAAAATGTAGTTTTACTGATGATGGGAGTGTGCTGTTGTCTCGAGGAGGATCTCAGGCTAAGTTTTATTTCAATAACCTATTTAAATATTGGGACATTAACAAGGTCAATTCAAGCTTTTCAATTTGCTCCATTCATACGAGCTGTATTTACTTTTAAGGCATTTGCTCGTCCATCAGCAGGTTCTTTGTACTTCTCTGTTCTCCTTCAGTGACCAAGGTTGAACTGGAATATAAAAATGTCAAATCTAACTGGTTTTCATTCTCTTGCTGGAATGAAACAAGTACTTGTGATGAAAGGGTTTCGAGACCTTTGGGCCCTTCAGTCTTTTATGAGTTCCTACATGAGCATTCATCAGGAAATAGTGGTTTTATTTCCTATTAAAAGACTTGAAGACCTTCTGTTACAGATGCATACTTTTCATCTGACATCAGTGCCATGGTAACGCCCCCGTGAGCCCACACACACACAACCCAAGGTGTAATGGAAATGTCTCCTCAGCATCATTATACAGTCTCCTTCTCACCGTGTGACGTCCTCAAGCAGAGGATAATTTGGAAATGTGTTTCTCGTGTAAGACAAGTGCTGTGACCTTAAAAAAACAGGTCGGGATCCGGATCACTGAACGTCTCATAACGCTGCCGAGCTCACAGCTACTGTCTGTGAGGCTCAGCTCTACACTTTAAAACTTATCACAGTTAAAGAGTGCAGTCAAGTGCTGTGTGCCTTAGTAAGTCAGATTTTACCAAACTAGCAAAATGGGTACTTACTACCCACGGTGCCAGCCGGGTGTCCTGCGATGACAGAGACAAACCTGGAATAACAAGATTGGAGCTTTGATGCTAGTTTGGTGGCTACAGAAAGAACAAGAGCGTTAAACCTTGGAGATATGAGGAGTTCAGATATCCACAGAGAGCTCGGTTGGTGCCCCCCCTCAAGAGGTCCCCCGGACACCCTGCAATGGAGGACACATCGAAAGTGTCCGAGACCCAGGGGAAGACCCAGAACTCCCTGGAGGGTCCACGTGTCCCATCTGGCCTGAGGAGAGGGATGACTGGAACACCCTTCTTCCCCGGCTGATCTGGGATGATCGATGGATGATTTCCAGTTTGATCTCTTGATTCTACGTTTGACTGTTTGTTTTGTTATATGGTTTATTTACTGCCTCGCTGCATGATTACAAGAGAACCACAGCCTGTGACTAAAAAGCTACAAGACTCTTAACTGCCTTGTTCACTGAACACCAGCTCGGAGGATTACTGGAGGAATAAGGGATTCCAGATCCCATGACGTTTGTGTTACTTGTCATCATTTCAACTTTCTGTGAGGACACAAGAGGAAACTGTCCGTTCTGCAGAGTCCCTCGGGTTCGACGCTCAGCTTTTCAGAGACGAGAACCTGTTTCCTGGATCGTATCAGTGTATAAACAAACACATCCTTGAAGTTTTGGGTGAAGTCCCACATTCGGAACAAATTATGTTGTCTTAACAAGCGCACACCACAAGGCTCTTGGATGAGGACACAGACTTTTACTTTGGTTTGAGTTATAATGGCAACGTCTTCACCTACACGGCCAAACCAACTTAACCAAACACATAAACATGTCACAGTTTTAATAAACCACCCACGTGTGTTTTATTATCTCAGGCGATTCGGAAAGAATCTAATTACCTTGTTGACTAAAAACAACCCTGATAGTTGCACTGTAAATTATTTGAAGTTATGAGTGGGATGATGTTTTGTATATTTTATCTTCGGAGCCTGAAACTTTGAATAAGCGGAGATGATAAAAAATGGCCTTTGTCAGCCGGCCGTGTCCAAATAAAGAAGCATTTAATGCAAATCTGTGGTGATCCATCACCCGACTGGTGCTTACTCACAGCAAGTCGCTTTCACACACGCACACACACGCACACGCACACACACACACACACACAGTCGTACACGGAGCCGTCAACTTGAGTGGGTTCAGTAGTTTAATGAACATTATTGATGGCGAGGCTACAGCATTGCTGGCGTAATTAGTGTGATGTCTCACACCTACACGTCTGCAGCTTCATTAATTCAGTGCAGATTCAACCATTATGCATGGGAATCCGTGCACGTCACATGCACATGCACGCACATACACACACAAATCAGCACACTTGTGTCATAATCCAAAGCCCCGGTAAGTGCTCTTGCTTTCACACCCTGCCTGTGCTGCATTATGCACTGAATTTGCATCTCTGCTGAAGTGTGTGTGCACAAGTGTGTGTGTGTGTTTGATGCACGCGCCACTGTTGTGCACTGCCAAATATATTTTTAGTTCTTATTCTGCTTGGCTGAATGCATGAAGCTGATTGGATCCAGACCTTGGCTGTTGATACTGATCAACAAAACCAGCTGAGTGAAAAACAGCCTCCCTCTCCCCTCTCTCACTCTCTCACTCTCTCCATCCCTCTCCCCCACTCTCACTCAATCCATCTCCCTCTCCACTTCCCATCTCCCCCCTCCACCGTTCCCTCTGACTTAAATGGGGTGGTTTGTGGTCGGGTGACTCATTTCTAAGCAAATCTGGACCAAGGGAGAGAGTGAAAAAGGGAGGGGGCAGAGAAAGGTTTAAAGGGGCCCAGGAGAGTAGAAAGAAAAGAGGGGGAAAGAGAAAAAGAAGGGGGGAAATGAATATGTGCTTGTGTGCCTTTGCTCATTTCAGATGGAGCACTTCCATCCTTCCAAAACAGAAAAGAGAGGAGGGGAGAGGGGGGAGAGGAGGGAGGATGGGGGAGCCATCGGGGGAAGAGAACAGCAAACCCAGAGTGGACAGGATTAAGGTCGCTAAAGCCACTGCTCTTTTTGCTCCTCTACCACCCCCCCCCGCCCTCGCTCTCTCCCACTCCGATCTGTTCATGAATATGATCAGCAGCACAAAAATGAAAAGCAAACATCTAGACAGCGATAATTCTCTCCGCCCTGGATTTACTCCGCGTCCGCGTCGTGTTCTCCACGAGATCCGTAAATGTTTCAGCACAAAACACAAAAACAAATTATTATACAATCTGATGTGTAAATATATGAGCAGTGCATTTTTTGACACCTACATGATTATAGAATCGATCGGGGGTTGTGTTCTTGATGAAGTGCATGTGGTTGACATGTTGGATGGCGAAAAGTAAAAAAGGGAAATCTTCGGACACAGCTTTAATACAATGCTGTGTTCGAGTCATATTGTTTAAACCAGATTAACGAGGACTTTCCCAAATGCAGAATAATGATCAACTTACTTGGATGTAAACTGACGGCGAAATAATGAACTGACTTCAGTAAAATAATGAAGGAAAACTAAATGAACATTTCACCATAAGAAACGTAAACAAACAAACCATCTGTAGTTTAGAGATCGAGAGAGAACACAACGTTCGACTGGTGCCAGCTGTTGATGGCAGAATATGTAAATCCTGAGGAAATAACTGCAAAGTTGGATTCATCGTTATTTATCTATTTATTTTTATTATATAATTTTTATTGTACAATTCATGTGGCTGGTGAAATCCTGCTGAAGTGACCATGGCTGCAGGACAAACCCAGAATTACAACTTCATCAGCTCCTCTGAGCTTCGAACCCACGGCAGCCTACCAACATTAACAGCTGAGCATGTTTCATAACACAAGACACAATGTATAGGTGCTAGTTGTTGAGTGCCGATGGTAAAAATGGAAACTCTGCTGCAGGAAGCAAGAGAATTCTCTGGAAATGTTGTAATACGGCACCAGATAACAGCAATTAGTCGTAATTACAGCAAACGAGCAATTACAAGTTTCTCTGTTCCTGTCAGACGGAAACTGAACTTTAAACATGTCGGAAACAAAAGTGGGACGAAATGCGATGATGAGGCTCCAACAAAACCACTTTAATATTGTGTCATTATCTCATTAACACACACACACAAGCCTCCAGCAGGTTTTCTGTGGTCAGTGAGATCAACACCAGACGTATATAAACTGCTGAGCCAGCAGGAGACGGGGACACACACTCGGAGATGTAGCATCTTTCGATCCTCCTCCTGCCCTCCTCTCCTCTTCTGTCGATCTCGCCTTCACCTCCTGCTCACCCCCGCTTTCCCTTTGCTTCCTGAAGGTCCGACCTTTCTCCTCTCTGCCTCCCTCCCCCCTCTGCATTGATCAGTCCGTAGTGGATTAGCTGCAGATTGTGATAGCAGGTCTGACCCCGGCTGGCCCTGAACAAGCCCTGCTGGCTAATTGAAAGACATCGCACTAGTCTGCAGGATTAGAGACAGCTCAGTGTGGCCCATCATTACACACATGCACACACACAAATAAACACAAAGAGACACAAACTGGTTTATTGTGTGAAGCCAGGGGAGCATATCTTGCAATTGCAACACGGAGAAATGAGAAATGATGATTGAACCCAGAACACAAATGGGATGTTTTTGTTTGTCTGCGTTTGTCTCTGTAGAGTTAAAGATTGTGTCTGTGTGCACGCACTGTATCTGTTTTTTTGTCCTTGTTGTCAGCGTGTATGTGCGATTGTGTAACTGTATCTGCATGAGGCAATGAACTCTATTATTAAAAAAATATTGGGAGCTGCTGAACTGTGGCTCAGGGTCTTTAACATTGAAATGGAAAGCAGTAGCAGAAGAGCAGAGGTAATCATGGACCACTCCCCTGGAAAGCTTCAGCTGCAGGTAACACAACTAACATCTGACCCGGTGAGTCCGGTGACGAATGAGTCTGAGCTCGAGTCCAGCGCCGAAAGAGCATAAAACACAATAAAACCCTGTGTGGAGGCGAATATGAGAATATGAGTTTCCTCGTGTTGCAGGATGGCGATTTGTGCATCTGTGCCACATAATAAAACCACAGAATCAGCGCGCACACACCGCAATGTGCAGTGTACGTAATGTGCAGCACACAATCTCTCTGTGTGTCTGTGTTGAATTATTACGTGTAATTCCGCCTGGAGCCAGACTGCAGAAGTCTCAGAAAAACCAAAACCACAACTACTGAAAAGAAGGAGGGCGAAGCACTGGAAAGCAGTGGAAACAGTAACCATGACGAGCAGATGTGTGAGCGTGCGCTCGCCCCCTGATTGAAGCCAACAGCTCGGCTCTATCAATGACTTCACCCTTCTCTTCTGACTGGAGCAGAGAAAGAAAAACTCTTGAAACTCTTGACTACATCAACCCGCTCAGGCCCTCAGTGTTAAAATATTTAGGTGGTGAACGTTGAGAGACAAGTACCTCTCTTTCAAATATTTAGACGATATTCCACGCAACACTCAACCCCCTCAGCCCCTCTGCTCCCGCTCCAACTCGGCTGGCTGCGAATCAATAATGCATCCTGATGGATAACTTTCAGAGTTGAGGCCAGGTTCGGTTGATTGGGAGTGGAACACGACCAGTTTGGAAGTTTCTAACGTGAGGTTGTGTCCAAAATCCATCACTCTGTACTCACTGTAGAGGGAGAGCCAAACAAAGTCAAACCTAGAATCACTGCCCTGCGGTCGTACGCCTCCGCTAACCACTGGCAGTTTGTTCCACCTACATGTTGTATCTCATATTCATATGAGGTCACTGCGACTGTGATCAGTTCATGTTTGAAGGTCACAATTGAAGAGATTCCCTCAAGTCAGACTTGAGACATGTTCAAGAGACCTTGGTTAGTGACCTTGTCTTTGTCCACTAAAATGAAATCAGTCTCTCTTTGACTCTTTAACACATAAACACCCCCCGCCACGACAGAGGTATAAAAAGACGTTGGCTTACTACTCCGGTTATTGCTGTAACACGATTAAAACGTGACACATCAGCGTCAGTTAATATTTAAATGCTACCGTGCGTCTTTTCCCACACGAACAAATAGACAATATTTTCTTACTGCTACAAATTTCAGGCCTTTTCCGATTATTGCCATTTTTCTCCGGCATGAGTTTAAATGTTGCTCGGTTAGTGACCACCGGTTGCAAACGTCTGTTCCTGATGCATTGTGGGATACAATGAGCTCACTCCATAGGGTATAATCATTCTACACATCCGGACATCACTACATATAACAGTGGACTGCACAGTGAGTCACTTCGGACTCAGCATGGGAGTCCCAGTGGGGGCAGTTCTCATGGGTCCTTCAGACGCTGAGGTCATCAGGAGAACAAGAGGGACATTTTAAAGCTCATTCCCAGATCCGATAATCGATCGACATCAACAAAGACTCCCAGGGGTCAAACCAGAGCCTGTTCAATGTCTCACTTTGAGTTTGAAACCTGGTCATTAAGTGCCAGCAGGATCACGCAGCGTCGATTCAGTCAAAGGAAAACTTAATCTATGTGGAGATAATGCCGACCTTTCTTCTTCCAGACTTCCAGCTGACGATCAGAAAGATCTTTCATATTTCTTAATGTGTCCTGATGTAAAAAGGAATTGTCAGATTCCCTCTTTTCAATGACTCACTCAGATCAACGTTTTCCTTCATACGATCAAGACCTTCACACGATCTCAGCTGGTGGAGGCTTTTTCACGGCTCCTCTTTGAGTTTCAACAGAAAAGTCCTTGATAAACAAACACGCCACCTGTGAAACTCTCCCGGAGAAGAGCAGCTGTTTGTGCGGCAGCTTGTTTAAAAGAGCCCTCTGCTCTTGAGGTCTCACCACGTTTCACTCTGGTCCTTTGTCTGCTGCTACTGTCTTGAAGGACAAATAAAAGGGGACCGCCGCCGGCTGAGACTGTAACACCAACTTCTGGCTCGCTTCCCAGAAAATAATCTCAGCTACGAGACCGGTCGAGAAACAACTCTTCATTCTGAGCGGCCAACATGTTCCCCGTTGCTCTGCGTTCACCTCCTGAACCACATTTCTGTTCATTGGAGTTAATCAAAGCTCTAATCCCCTCTGTTAATTCTGCTAATTTGTTCCTGTACCACACGGCCACTTCCCCACATCTACAGCCATTGTGCTGTGTGCGAGTATTTGGTATTTCAAGCTAATTAAAGGCCTAATGCTGATCACTTACATGTACCACAAAGAACAGGGATTTTCATACATTCACATCCACATGTACTTCAAGACCCACCCTTAGTGCTGACGGCAAACAACACGACAAGGAAGTCTCAATGCCCCTTGGCAACATGCGTAGCGTTAGCTGTTCGGTTTAGTTGAAGCGTGATACCGAAGCATCGGACTTCGTGTCGCAGTCACGTCTTTGAAAAACAGCTCATCACCAAAGTGCAATGAATCCTGGGATACGTTGGCGCGAGAAGGATCCATCTGTTGGAGCCTTCGTTTCTCGGGGATGGAAGGAAACATTTGTCGGCTTGTAGGAGCCTTCGGAATAGAGACTGCTATCGGTTCTTAAATGCAGTCTCTGAAGAACACGGCCACTGGATTGAGACACAGCTGTAACCACAGCCTCCATCACCATCGAAACATTAGTGGTTGACAACACGACTCTGCGCTGCCCTCTAGAGGAATCTCATAGCGACTTAAAGGATGCTAGGACGTCTGTATTCCTACAGCACTGACTTCCCTCTCAGTGAGGCGGGGGAGGTTCAGTGGAGGTGCAGGCCACACACTGATGTCGGTCCTGAGCCGCTGACCTTTGGATAACAGAACCTGTTATCTCCTCACCAGGCCACCGTGCTGCACTAAACACATACCACCCCCCCCTTGCTTGAACTATATGCAGTAGATCTTGTCATGTTAAAGAAATGCCAGACACACTGTATTTTTTTTTTTACTGCCTGAGGCCGAATCTGCAGTTTGCACTGATACAGTTAGAATTGTAAACGTGTTATCAATCTGTATTTACGACTCTACAAAGACAACGAGTTCTGGATGCTGATTGGCTCGAGGATGTGCTGTGTTTCCAGATAATGACATGACTCTGATGTTGAACTCACAGCTGGAAATCAACTACTCTCAGCCGTTTGTCTCATTAAGCTTCTCCTGCTTGTTTAGCTAATGCTCATTTTTATTCTGATTCAACGTACAAAAGGACTTTTAAAGAGCAAACTGCACCACTGACATTACTAACATTTTAATTGCTAGCATGTGGGATAGTCCACTCCACCCACGCGTAAAAACACCAACTCTCAGCTGAGCCGCTGCCTTGCATCGGGGGGTAATTAGTCTCTGTGCTACAGGTCGTTTTTTTGATGAATATTATAATTTACCAATTTTCTAACTATTTTCTCTCTCGTCTCTTTCAGTTAGTGGTTTCCTGCATTTTCCTACGTGCTTTCAAAAACCCACAGACACGCGGCAGGACCTTGTGTCGATCAGCTCAAGAGCAAATCAGCAACAATACTATGCAAACAAGTGAATATTTAAAGCAACACTAGGTCATTTTTATACCTTAAAATAACAGAAAAAATCCTTTTGATGGTACACAAGCGACATAATAGGTCCAATGGAATGTCTGTATTTTTTGGGATTTACCTGCAAATAATCTACGACAAAATCTCCCGTAAAAGAAAGTAAATGTTTGTCTGTGATTTCTAATAATGTATAATTACGTCTCGGTTGTTATTCTGCTTCATAAGACCATCTGTAAAAAGCTTATTGCTGTAAAATAAATAAGTTGAGGTGATTATTCTGTGATGGCTGCAAGTGCAATCACCTACAAGCTCGACACAGCTAAATGCATCTGGTACTTTACCCACAATGCACCGAGAGCAACACCCTGTGGGTTCTCGTCGTCGATGATGGGATGATTACTGTTCCATTAAAACAAGAATCATTGTGAACGTTTCCTCTGAATGTCCCCGCTCCGTCTCTTCCTGACACATTTAACTCTAATCGTGACAACTACTCGTACATTAAATACACACATTTCCTTCTTTCTCTCTGAGCCCTGCGCCGGTGGAGGTAATCTGTGGACTGGAAGGTCATCCTGCTGTGAGACAGATAGAGAAATAGACTGAAGTTACCGCTGCGGGCGGCCGGTGATTCAGGAGTGAGATACGAGCCTCCCCCACCTCAAATCTCTCGACGTGGACGGCTTCATCCACCTCCGCCCCATGTATGTGTATTTGTGTATTCCCTCCAGGTCTGTGTGTGTGATAAGCCATCGCCTGCAGGCTCCCTCCTCAGCTCTTATCTCCCTGACAGACGTTACTCCTGCATGGCCGCTGCCCCAGCTCCCACACCGAGGGGGCAACAGTGCAGCTTCCTGTGATTTCTGAAAGTTTCTGTTAGCTTTGTTTCTGATTGTCAGAAACTTTTTTTGGTATGATTTTTTTTTTTAACACCGACAGAGCAACCCCTCCCTGTGTTGGTTCTCATTTCGTGGGGGGGGGGGATAAACTTCAGTGGGAAATCACTTGGCTGTGGAAATGAAACCCATCTGGATAAAATCATTCCTGGTCTCGCTGCAGAGATTCGGATTCACCTGAGCTGTCAGAATAACAGAACCGTTGGGAGATCGGTAATTACGTAGATCTAAACTCACAATGAAATGAAAATAGGATTTTCACACAAAGGGATTCATACTTATTATTAAAAAATATTAAAGTTTCAACACCTTAACCCGATATGCTACAAAACAAACTCTTGGAAAATGATTTTTCTCACATTTTTTCCTCATAAAATCCTCCACTTACACTACAGCTGTTTTCAGACATTAACTCTTGCATATCCGTACAATGGGGTCCAGGCTTTGTCGTTCACATATGAAGAACGCAGCCGGGGATCGTCGGGGTCAGACACATCCACCACAACACAGAGCTCTCTGAAGTGTTCAGGTTGAGGGGTTGTGCAGCAGGAGGAGGACACGAGCAGAGATCAGGGGTTTGTATTTACAGCACATCGACACCGGCATCACCAAAGGCTTTTCAAATCCAGTTGTCTTTCCAGGTTGATGTCTTTTTTGCTTTGGGGTCCATTGTGTGTTAGAAACGTCATCAACTCTGAGTACTCTGGATAATCGCCTGCGTTTTCCTCACATGGGCGAACCTGGACCTTCTCTGGAGTTTTTACTGGCGGGAGAAACTGCAGAGAAAGTCCAGAGCAACTGACTCAGACGTTTGCATTCCCACATGCAGCCTCTTTGGATAACTACGGGAGATGATCAAAGTTAAGTGCAGCATGTCTGTGAGCTGTTTACGTTTTAAAATGTTGTATAATCTGCACCTAACCCCGCTTTATAATGTAAAGAACCTTATTGTGACAAGATGACAACAAGAGTAATTACTATTATAACTCATACATGAAAACAGCAGTTCCTTTGTTTGTGTCCTCAATTTACTTATTTTGAAGAATGAATCCCACTGTCACATCCCATTTAACCATCTTTATTTAAACAACACAAACCTGAAACGCCATTTCCTGGCGACACGTTAATTCCTTCATCATTTTCTCAGCACATCTCATACGGAGCGACACCTTTGTTAACATCCGAAACACAAACACAACATGCTGCGTTGTTTGTTTCAGCCGAATTGGAGGAAACAGCTCTGACACATTACAGCTGCATGTGTGCGAGCAGCCTGACAAACTGAGCCCAGGCAGCAACAACATTAATGAAGCAGACACACAAAGAAACAGCAAGGCCTCAGCGTCAGTTGTTTTTTGGGGAATAGAAACGAGTGAGAACTCCGTCAAACTGATCCAGGAATAAACCAGAATCAGACGTTTCTGTACGCACCTCTCACAGCGACTCGGGCTGAAACTGGAGGAAACTGAATCAGCTTCATCAGGATGTGAAGACGAGATGGGATCTGACGAGTAGTCTAAACAGGCGGTCGTTTCCTGTCTGTTACTGTAGCAACGCATCATATACACAAAGCCCTGTAGAGCTGCAGAGACACGGGAGTCGGCCACAGGTTGACGACTGTACTTTACATCTGTGTGTCACGGACGGAGTGAGGAGGGGGTGCAGGCGGGTATGTTCCCCCAACGAATTACTTGTTACAAGAACCAGGAAAGTACAAGTTCAGTGCTGCATTCTGTAACCTTGTTCCCATTCAGACCTGGTCTCAACGTCCCTCCTGAGATATCTGGTCACATCCTGGGGCGTTCGGACTTGTGCTGGACTCACTCAGGTCTGAAAGGTGTCTTTGTCCCTCCACCACAGAAAGTACTGAACGAATCCTGGGAGGATATTGATGCAGCGTTCTCCTTGTTAACGCTGCTGCTTGTGGAAGCAGCTGCTGAGGACGACAGGAGACCACAGCCCTCGTGGTTCCGGGTGGATGTAGGTTAGCAGAGGGTTTGTGTCCAAGAGTCAGTGCAGCGTTTTCCCCCTCGGCCAGATCATCTGATTACTTTATGCACAGGGCTGCATGGTCCAATTTGTCTGTGTGTGTGCATGTGTGAAACACTGTGCATGTATTTATGAGTGTGTGTGTGTGTGTGAGTGTGTGTCTCTGCAGTGGACAGCTATCTCGCTTGCCGCAGGCCATCCAGGAAATGCTTCTCTACCGGTCCCGTCAGATGTGAGTGTGTGTGTGCGAGTGTGTAACGGGGTGGGCGTTTGCATGCGTGTGTGTTCGAACGGCAACAACTGCCCCCGGCCCGGTGCCAGCTGGGCTCCCCATGAAAGGACTGGATGTATGGGGGGGTGATGGGTGGAGGGGTAGAGAACAGACGGGGTCACGGGCTCCTGCCAGCTCGCTCTTTCAAAACTTTTAGAGGACTTTTCTGCCACCATCCTCCTGCTGTTACCTCCGTCCTCGCCTGTCCACTTCTCTCCACCGCCTGCACTCGCTTTAACGTCGGCCTTAAGCCTCGTCTGCAATCTTTGACTTCTCCCGTGCACCCCCCCCCCCCCGACCTCTGCCAACATCCGCTCCTGCTCCCTCTGTGCACGCAGGGCGCGCTGGGCAGATACAGCTGGCACCGCGACATCCACGCAAGTCAAGCGTAGCTGGCAACATGTGCACGTTAATGGATGTGAGTTCAGGTCGAGGCTGTGGAGAGTGAGAGTGTGTGTGTGTGGTGGCTGAGTGGGGGGGGGGTGGTTTTCACATTTCACTCCAGTCAGCGAAACACTTATGATCAAAAATATCCTGCTGTCTTACAGTCGTGTTTTCGCCTGGGAGCTCGGTACATGAGAGAGAAATGAACTCTGCGTTTATTAGTTCCCTTAAAATCCCTCTAAGTGCCTTCCAAGCACTTCCATCAACTCCTCCTTCTCCTCCTCCCTCTCCACGTGTCCTCTTCCTCCTCCTGCCTCACGTCTCTTCTACCTCCCCGCCAATCGGTTTCTTTTTCTACCACTAACGACCACCTCCCCTAGCTCCTCCTCCTCCTCCTCCTCCTCCTCCTCCAAGTCGGAGGCTGGGGGATCTTAACACGTGACGGCTGTTGACAGCAGAAGAAGAGCCAGGCAGCACGGTGCTTTCATCTACCGTTTAACAGAACAGAGAGGAGCCGTTAGCAGATCTCAGCAGGGAAATTAGCGGCGTGCGTTGGGCCCGTACACGCAGAGTGCCAGGGTATTAACTGTTACATTATCGAGAGCTGGAGCCTTCCACCACTGACAGTTTCGATCTCATGCTGAGAGACTGGAACTGGCTTCTGTCACTACAGTCAGTGACGAGCAGTTTATTTATAATGGCTCCTCTTTAGGAGACGGATCACTCTGATCCGAAGGTGTCACGTCTTCCTGAAGGAAGCATGTCAAGGTGACACTAAACCCTTTTTGCATCAGATAAACTTCGACAGCTTTTCATGATGACGACTTCCCGAGCTTGGAAATAAAATCATAAAAAACTTGATAATTTACAGTCAGCGGCTGCGTCAGGTTAAACCGAGCTGTGATAATATGCATTCTGACTGCGAGGACTGCTCCGACCCTTACCGTCTACCTGCTCGGTGGAGGGGTCAGCGGGGGGGCCAGCCCGTAATGGTCCCCTTCCTGCACCAAAGCTCTGCCTTGTGCTGAACTAATTGGCTCAATGTATTCATGGTTGTGCAGGTGACGACAGACAAAGCAGCGTTTTTAAAATGCCTTGTTGTGTTCGGCTGTCAGCGCCGTCGTGGCAGCCGGAGTTTGCCGGGAGTTGTCGAACCGACCGGGAGCTGAATGTCCCCGAGGTCCACCGAGGTTAGAGGTTCTTTGTTAGCGGAAATATTGTTCAACACAAAAAAGACATTTTTTAACTGTTATTCTGTCAGTGGAGGATGTTAAAAATGTTACAGGGAAGAATGGCCACAGTGAGGTTGTATAATGAAATGAATTCCTTATCACGCTGGACAAAAAAAAACCTAAACACCCACGAACATTTTGTCTGTTGGTAAAATCTGCATTCATTCCTCCGGCAGCAGCAGTCACAGGTATTTATCGTCTCCAGCTACAGTTGATATGGACCCAATAAAAAAAATACTGCACTAACATGCTCAGTTCGGTTTAAAAGGGGTTTTTAGGGGCGGCTGGAATCTCCAGTGTATTGATTCTGCTGCCGGGATCACGAGCTTGTGTTTGCAGCACATGAACACCGGTGTCGGCTGTTATCACCAAAACCTCTTGATTGTCTGACAACCATCACGTGTTAGAAATGTCCTCGACAGTCCCTCCTTCTCACCGGGACACATTCGGACATCAGCGGTGTCGAACAGATGTCTCCCCCACTCTCTCTGCATTTCACACTTTCAGTCGTATCAATAAAGGCCCAATAAACATCTTAAAATGTTTACATCTCCGCACTGTTTGCATGTAAAATGCCACATTTCAAACCGCAAGCACAAACAGAACAAGTTGTTTCAGTCGTTCGCTCCTTTGCTGAACTCACCTGGTTTGTTTGGTGTGAGCAGGATGGACATTTTGTGCCACAGCTGTTAATGACGGCTTCGACCGAAGGCTACGCTGTGTTTTCCAGCGAGAAGACACATTATTAATTCATCATGTGCAGATAGTAACCAACCCGCTGTGTCAGGCTGAATCATTAAACCGTGAACGTGGTGGATATTCACAGAGGTGAAATGATCCTGTCGTGATTCACCACCAGCGACAGACCGGCCATCTGGAGCGTTGGGAGGTTTCCTGCTACGCTGCCTCAGAACCGGGCCAATGCAGGAGAGAAGGAATGTAAATAGTCACGGGCGGCGGTTCTGATGACGAGCCCACGGGACTCAGTTGGTGGCCCAATTAATTCAGAGGAAGCCTCTCATTATGGGTCACGGTTCGCTTCCTTTTACCGCAATTATGAGTTTATTTAACGGACGTCTGCGGTGCCAACACATTAATGTGGTTTAAAACAATATTTATAAGTAAGATTATAAAACTCGCTGAACAGACTCTTGGCACTTGGCAAAGCATTCACTCAATGTTTAATGTCATTTGTAGCATCTAATCTTACAGGGATAAGTATCCTGCCATATGCTGCGAGGCCCGGGACTTACACAAACAGGATCTGGAGCCGTTCAGTGGCTATTTGTTTGTTCCAGGATCTCATTGAAGTTAATTGTCTGTTCAGGTTCACAAATAAAGTTACTCTGACTTAAATAGAATATCCGGCTTGTTTAAAGAATACCTGGACATGGGGTTAAGAAGTTTCAGTCTATTGCTGATCAGGACTCTGAAATAACACAGTCTATAGAAACATAAAAAGTCTACACACAACACACAGACAATAACAAAGTGATTTATACTGTAGGTCTTGATGGAAAGGACTTATTCTGAGTATTGCCACGGGTAAAGTAATCGTCCCATCCAAAACAAGCAGGTTAAAGTAACAAGGACACACACGGATTTACGTGGTTGAAGTAACTTCCATCTGCAAATACAAGTCGTAGGTTTGATTCTCACAGAAGCTAAAGCAACTTAAATCTGTGAGGTTGCATCAAAGTGTCCTTGAGCAACAAACAAACTCGAAGTCACTTTGGGAAAAGGCAAAAATAAAACAACACAAATGAACATGTTTCGTTTGTTCAGTCAGCAAAGTTCTCCGTCCTCCCACATCTAACCCGCTTCATTCCGATTTCAATAAGTGTTCAATGAAAGTGTTAAACTGAGAGATTACGGCTTCACTTTATACCCACGTCGTTGTTCTACAAGCAAACGGTGAAACACTGAGGACACGTTCAAACCAGGAGAGGATGAATCACAGAGTTTGGGCTTGAACGCAGCTCGCAGGAAAGATGAGAAATGTGCGCGCGAGTCCTCAAAGTGCTCAAAGTGTGTGTGTGTTTGTACTTTGTGGGTTATGTGTTGACTCTGTAATGCGGTGCGTTGAGTTTCTGTGTGTGCTAGGAGGGGAAAGAGTACTCTCCTTGATACTTTGAGTCGGGCACAATGCCATGCTTCCAGCGAGAACTGCAGCAGCTTAGCCACTTCTGAACCTCCCACACATCCCTCCCAACAAACCGCCCTGCCACAAAGCATCTTTGTTCTCAGATTAGACAATTCAAATCTCCGGCACCGATTTCCCACAGATTTTCTAAATGTAGCTCCCTCCGCTGTCTTTTGGCAAAAGAGAGGAAGTTGTGCTTTGTTACCTCCACCGAGGAGGTTGTGTTTTCACCCGCGTCTGTTTGTCGGTTTGTTTATTTGATTGTCAGAAGGATTATGCAACAAAAAATGCGTATTTGCACCGAGCGCGGTGAGTGACGGACGCCTGGCCCATGAAAGAACTCATCACATGTAGGATTCAGATAAAGAGTTGGATTCAGGATTTATTTCTTATTGCTGGAGGCAGGATTTCTCAAGATTTTAATCAAATTGTCTTGAAATAATCGGTGGATCTTGACGTAAAATAACTGACACATGAATGGTGCTGACGTCAGTGTTTTCACAGTGTGCAACTTTAATTTTCCTGTTTTTCAGTTTCCTGTAAGACGACGTGTGTGTTGGATTGTTTGGCCTTGGCGGAGGGATGTGGTCTACACATGTATTCTAGCTTTGTTTTGTTATAAAGTGCAATATGGTGATTATTAAAACAAAAGAGGAAGCGTTTTGACCAGTCAAGCGTGCACACACACACACACACACACACACACACACACACACACACACACACACACACACACACACACACACACACACACACACACACACACACACACACACACACACACACACACACACACACTGATAAAAAAAGACTCAGGTTTAGAATCCACAGGTTTGACTCAACAGGTTTTGTGGACTGCCTGCTGAAGCATTTCAGCATGCAGACATTGTCTTGGGTTTGTGGGTGCAAAGGTATAGTGTGTGTGTCCATGTGGGATCAATGTGTGAAACCCCCCCCCGACCCAACACCATGGCAACAGAGCCGAATCACCGGACGAGTGAACGTCAAGAGTCAAAATCCAGCAGAAAGATAGAGATTGCATGCAGACACAGTGTTCACGCTCCATCGGACAGGAGAGTAAATAGAAAGGTTGAGAGAGGAGAGAAAGCTCAACAGACTTTGGAGGAGTTAGTCGTTATGCACAAGAAAAGAAGGGAAAGTGTGGAGGAGAAAAAGAGAGCGAAGGGAAAACAAACTGGGCAAACTGGCTCACACCAACATGAACCCCCTGGAAAAAAAATGTAGAAACCCTCCAACAATCCCGACACAGTCGCGTCCACTGCAGGGCCAACGCGCTCTAATGAGGGCCCGCTCTCAGACTCATAAAACCAGAATTCACATTCAATTTACGTCCAGTGGAGTTTCCCAGTCTGCAGACTCCAGCTCCAGTGGCTCACTGAGTGGTTCTGATGTGCAGCTATAAAGATTTGGAGTTGGCCCCGTGTCTGTGCGGTTTGGCCCTGCTGTGGGGATCGGGTCAATCAACAGCGTCCGCCGCGCCGCGCTCCGAGTTGGACAGCGAGGACGAAAACATGGAGAAATAATCCAATGTGAAGATTAAGAGAAACCAGCGTCCCTGCAGCTCCCAGATCAGCCCTGATCCCAGCGTGTGTGTGTGTGCGTGTGTGTGTGTGTGTGTGTGTGTGTGTGTGTGTGTGTGTGTGTGTGTGTGTGTGTGTGTGTGTGTGTGTGTGTGAGAGAGAGGGAGATTAATGTTTCTGTGCATGCATGTGTGAGGCAGGATATGGAGTGTGTGTGCATGCATATGTTCATTTGAGTGTGCGTGTGTGTGCAGGTACTCGAGAAAATAGTCCCATTATGTTAAGTGGGATGATGTAGTTCATCATCCGTTGGTTTTCATCTTGATTGCAGGTAAATGCATCAGTTCTGTATGTTGAGTGCATCTGAACACGCTTCTGCACACATGTTCAACACGTGTGTGAGTGTGTGTGTGTGTGTGTCGTCCGAGGGTTGATGGACTCACCGATGACGATGGTGGTGATCTGGTGCCTGCTGGCCCCGTGCTTGTTCTTGACCTCGCAGATGAAGGTGGTGTTGACGGCGTCGTCCACCTTCCGCACCAGGAGCTTGTTTCCTTCCACCACCACCGTGTCGGGCAGAGAACCGGACGCCCTGGAGAGGGACCAAGATAAAACACGTAAGCGAGGAGGTCGAACGTTTTGCATAAAATAAGACGAGGAAGAAGGAAAACGAAGAAGGCAAATCGATAAGCGTGAGGGAGAGAAAGAATGAGTGAAGAAGAAAGAGATAAAGATGGTAAACGATAGATCGAGAGTTGAAAACATGAAGAAAAGAGACGATTTGTGACTGTGACTTTCAAAGACACATTTATTGTGAGAGGAATCACAGACATGTGAACAGCCGCTCTGTCTCTCTGTTCAATATTCATCAAGAAGCACGCACACACACACACACACGGACACACACACGCACACACACACACACACACACCGAGCACACACACACACACAAACACAAACACACACACACACACACCGAGCACACACACACCACAGCACGCCATCTGTCTGTCAGGCTGAGATGTTTAGAGCTTTCATGTTTATCAGAAATGACAAAAAAAAGAAAGATCATTAAAGGGAGACGATTGCACGCTTCTGTCGTGATTATGGGAATAATTAGAGAATCTGTCAGTCTCTGTGTCGTAGGTGAGATGGAGCGACTGAGCGGACGGAGTGGGGGGTTCTTACGCGGTCCAGGTCACGGTGGTGGGCGCTGGGTTCCCGCTGGCCAGACATTGGAGCACGGCGTCCGAGCGGCCAACGTACCAGTTGTTGTCGTAACCCTCTATGGACACGGAGGGCGGGTCTGAAAGAGAGAGACACAGAGAATAGGTTTAATATGCAGAGTTTACAGAATTAGTACTTTAAACAAAGTCAGGGATTTAAAGTCTGGACACATCGTTGGTCACTGGATTTAAAGTTGGTCGAAGTTTCAGGTTGTAGGTGATTCAAAGCACTTTTCCTCACGTCAACTTTATTTTTCATGTTTTTTCCGTTTATATTCTTATTATGTATATTTTTTGCACTTTTAACTATTTAATCTTTTTGTTGAATTGATTTTTTATTACATCCTGTTTCTTTGCACAGTTTTGAATGGCAGATGGCTTTAAATACCCCAATACCCATGATCCCACTTCACAACTCCTCACTGCCGACAATAGACTGTTTATAAAGACGGACGCCGTGACAGCTCCAAAAAAGCCAAGCCAAAGTCCCTTAATTGCCCCCCACCCCCCCAACCTGCTGACTGGCTGCAATAAAGGTCATAAAACCTCCTCCATGTTAGCAGATGGGACATGAACCCAACTAAAATCCAACTACACGTCAAATAAATGTCTCTCAAAGATGATATCTGTCATTTTAGGTAGTTCTCATCACGGTGTCGCCCCATTTCCACAAAGTAAGGGACATTGAAATATGTGAGTGTTTGGAGAAATGATAGTGAACACGATGACGTCTGTCAAAGTGTCACACGTCAATCAAAACCTAAATTCAATGCACGTGTTTGATACGTCCTGAATGAACAGTGATGTGTGAACCTCGAGTGAAATCGTGAAAATAAAAAGTTGCTTTTAGCCTCTAAATCAAGGCCGGAGGCGGAAAATCAGTCGCTCACTTCTGAAAGAGTTTCATATTAAAGTGAAGTCAAAGCAAAGCAGCGTGTGGAGGAAGTTGAAACGAGCAGAAAAAACCTTTGTGCCTTTTTTCTCCCCTTCATGTTTTTCATGTTAAAAATCAGACGGAGAGAGAGAAGAGAAGAGGAAGGAGTGAGAGGACGAGAGGTGTGTGTGAGGAGTGACAGGGTGTCAAGGCTGTGAGAGACAAACAGCAGGACAGGAGGGAAGGCCTGTGGTGTTATAGCCTGTGTGTGTGTGCGGTGGTGTGAGTGTGTGTGTGTGTGCGGTCGTGTGAGTGTGTGTGTTCTTCCTAGAGAGCGCTGACCTATAAAGGCTGATCTGATTTACACAGCAGACAGGAGACGTGATCCCTCACACCATCACTAAACTAACAAACACACACACACACACACACACACAGCGAGGACTCAGTGTGTACGTGTGTGTGTGTGTGTGTGTGTGTGTGTGTGTGTGTGTGTGTGTGTGTGTGTGTGTGTGTGTGTGTGTGTGTGTTCTGCTTCTTCTCCGTTTGTGGGAGAGAAGAAAATGTTTCCACTCCTCTCTTCAGTTAACTCTTGTTTGTTTGCCTGGTCGCTTTAAATCGCTCCAAAATAAAAACTGTGATAACTACAACGTTCACTGTTTTTGCAGCATGAAGCAAAGACCTCCGTCCTCTGCCTCATCGGGTTTTACGCTCCTGACGACATCAACACGTTTCGTTACGTGCACTGAAAAACGTGTTGCTAACGTGCACTACAGCCAGAGAGCTGCAGGAGAGGAGCAGAGAAAAGTTGGCATATCTCAAAAATGTACCTAGTTCATGTTTAATGTTCACGTTTTTGTAGAAATGAGTTCGATAAATACATTTTCTGATTAAAAAAACTCATTTTGTTTTGCATTTTTGCAAATTTCGAACATAATTTCACTACTTTAACCATTTATTATGGGTTATTGACATTCGTAACCTTTTGGTTGAGCCCGTGCGGGAGTTAATGATATGAGACATTTGAAGTAAGCACAAATACCAGTGCATGTGGACACTGGAGGACGGGTTCTTCTGCAGATTTTAAAGGTCGGGAGAAGACGCTAAGGAATCAGTGTCCTCACACATATAGAAAAATTTGCATAAGTAGCTTATACACAAGTGAGACCTCGCCGCCTCGTTTGTGAGTCTATCTACGGTTACATGTGTGAGTTCTACATGTGCACGGTGTAAACGCCCACACACACAAACACACTCTCAATCTGCTGAATCTCTATTTACAGAGAAGCCAGGACATGTAATTTGACAGACTGATGTGACAGCATGAATTGATAGGAGTGTGTCTGTGTAGCCAGGGGTCATGTGCAGGTATAACATTTTCTTATATTTATTCCTCATTACTTTGTCACAGCTGGACCGGCATTGTCTGATTGTGGGTAGGTCTGTGTGTGTGTGTCTGTGTGTTTGCGAGTCTAAAAAAATTGCAGATTATAAAAAAAGGAGGCTGAACAGAAACAATCTGTTCCGTCTTTGCAGCGAGCGGCAGCGAGGTCACACAGTGGAGACGACGCTGTGGGCATCTCTAAATCTCTGCAAAGCTACGCTGAACCTGTGTAATATTGTAATCCCGTGTAAATTAGAATGGAATTTAAGGATTAAACGAAAGCAATGTGTGTGCCAGCATTTGTGTGTAAACATGGAACGCTCATGATTTTCTATTCTCCCGATGTCAGGAAGTCCCGAAAGAACATGAAGATGAAAGTTCGTTCAATTGTCACAACATTTTGTGTAATTTACCTCTTTTGTACAGTTGTGTTTAGGATTCTGTGTCGGACTGGATGTTTGGTCAGAACAAGAAAAGCTTATGTTACATGTTGTTTATGTTCTATTCACTCACAGGCATCACAGAAGAGGTTCTACGTTGGATTCCTACACGGGATGGTAAAGACTTTATGGATATTTATAGAGATTCTACCGGGTCACACATGCGGTGGCTGGTTCGACTGTGACGGACGGTCAGTTGTGTTTGTTTGGGAGAAATTAGTTCTGTGTACAGCTCCGTAATGAAGCAACAGCTCTAAACACAATGTTGGAAATATATTGTGTTATCAAAATGTTATTTCCAGTTTGTTATGAAACTGTGGAGAGACAAATTAGACTGTGACGGGCTGACACAGGCCAGTTAATGGGAAACACTGCACCATAATCATTCTGCGGTAAACGATTGGCTAACTTGTGATATATTTAGCTGGTGAATACATGTTTTAAAAACAACTTTAACTAAGGAAGAATTTATTCTAACTGTGGTTTCTTGTTCCTAAAACCTCTGCAGCTGAAAAGTGGCAGAACATCTCGACTCGTATCATCTATACCCCCGGAAGATTTAATCTGCCACGAGAAATAAAGCTGGACCAACATAGCTTCTCACTAATGAAGAGCGGACTCTGCTTAAAGTTAATTAGTTATTTCTGTAATTGAAGCTAATTGGCTTCATTCTTCTTTGGCTCGAACTAATAAAACTGTATTAAAAGTTCAGGATTTGTAATCACTTCACATCCTCGTGGTATCGATCAGTTTCGTTGGCTCCAGCGGATCATTAGAGAAGTGGAGGAAGTCCTGCACACTCACATATTAAAGAATCACCTTCTCATCGGAGCCGTCTCACAGCGTTGATATACGGGGAACGTGGACCGTTGCTCTTTCTATCTGGCAACGTGCCGAACCTTTATAGATCAGCGGTAAAGAGTCGGCAGGCGGCTGCCAAAGAAAAGGCCGGAAGGCTCCAGCAAAGCACTGATCTGTGTCTGAAGTTATTGGCAGTCGGCACTTTTGGATCCATTCGAGCTATTTGTATCCGTAGTTGGACCCGTGATACATGACAGTGGAAGAGGTTGTGCAGCGTTTATTGTTTATGCACAAAACTAATTATGAAGTGAAAATATAAAGTGGTGTGTGTGTGTGTGTGTGTGTGTGTGTGTGTGTGTGTGTGTGTGTGTGTGTGTGTGTGTGTGTGTGTGTGTGTGTGTGTGTGTTGCTTACACTCCACGGAGAGTTTAAGAGGGTAGACCCACGGCCGCTCCTGCGTCCTCTGCTCCACCATGCAGGTCACCTCTCTGCCGTTATCCGTCGGCGTGGGAACCAGGCGATATTCGCTGCGTACCGTCACCGTCCCGTCGGGGCCATTTGTGGTGCTGGTCGAGTGGTTGCCTCCGACCGACGCCAGCCACTTGATGGTCGCTGCCGGTTTGCCATCCGCCGCCTCGCACTGGGCTACCACCACCGATTTGGTGCCGGCCTGGACTGTCACCACCTTGGCTGAGTTCTTAGGCTTGGCTGTAGGGGGGGGGTGAGGGAGAGAGGGAGATCAAAAAAAAATATGGGAAGATGTGAGAGGGAGGAGATGATACGAAATCCAGACAGGACACAAGGGATGAGGAGAACAGAGGAGAAAGAAAAATGGTAGCAGAGGGAGAGAGATGAAAAAATAACGGGTGGTGAGAGAAAAGTGACATCAAACATGAGGAGGAGGAGGAGGAGGAGAGGGAGGAGGGCAGGAGAGAAGAGGGTTCAATCAGTTTGTTGTGCATATACACCGTGGCATCCTACTGTGGCTGTAATGAAACTCAGAGGGGGGGGGGGCCTCCGGTGTGACCCCGGGCCCCAACATCAGAAAGACAGAAGACAAAGTTAAGACAGATCCCGAAAGAAATTCGAATAGTTTCTAAATGTTTTTTAAAAATTGAGTTACTTCACGTTTATCGTCATTTAAGACAGAACAAAGCACATTCATCACAAGCCAAACATCCCAAATACCAAAGATAACAAGGCTTTTGCTTTACACCAGCGATATGCAGCTTTCCTCCTCCCATCACATTAGCTTTGTTAAATCAAAGTGGACTCGTTATATCGAGTGTCAATGTTCCATGAAAGTGTCCTTATTCTTTCTTAAAGGAAAAACTCAACCTCGGATACGATCACTCAATCTGGAAATGTCAGTGAATTCCATTATTTTGTGAAGTCAAGTGATTTACTTTTCTCTGCTATCCACGCTTTTGAAAGTTCCTTTGTTTCAGGATGTGATTTAGTAAATGTCTTTCCTTTCAGTGGTTTGTATGCAGCTGAGACCGAAGTGGAAAGACTTTACCGATCAAGAAGGACTCAGGTGCTGATAGAAATTCTTTCCACTAAAAAATACAAGAAAATAGACCAATAAATATCTGCAAGGACACAGAAAACCTGAAATTGTCCCTAAACATCAGCGAAACATTCAAATTTCACAGCTGAGACAATTCATCGATTAAGAATTTGCTCTTGGGGAAGAAATTAATCAATATCAAATCGAGACAAATCAATGTTTCACACCGAGTTCAACGCTGACGACCTCAAAATTGCACCGTTGAGCAAAACCGATGAATGAGCTGCGTTTAGAAAGCAGTTTTTTTCTCCTCTTAACGACCACTCATAGTGATTTACTGTACGAATGCACACAGCTCTTCTTTATCTGGCACAGCCGTCAGGAGCAACGTGGCGGTTCAGTGTCTTGCCCGAGGACACTTTGGACGAGCTGGGAATAGAACCTCTGACCCTCCGATTAGTGGACGACCCCCTCTATGCCTCCTGAGCCTCAGCTGCTTTGAGAGTGACGACCTTTGACTGAACAGAGATCCATAGAGGTGAAGAGGGTCTGAATTTCACTGTTGTGTTTCTTCTTCTCTGCGATGGACAGAGTCTACTTCCTCTCGCCTTGGAGCACAAATCTGGAGAATCACGTTATCTGATTATCTGATCACAGCTCCGCTCACAAACATCCTGAGTCGAGTCCCGACGGGTCAATACCACAGCAGAACCTCCAACACACCTTCTGCTTGCCCACATTTCCCACATTCAAACATTTCACATGTAAAAAGTGACGGCCCTGGTGCTGCTGTGCGGGTTGATAATTAATTTCCCAGTGGTTTGGAATCATTATGTAAAATGCTCCAGGAGAAACAAACCCACTGTACCTGCTTTAGTTAACACTTTGATTTATGATCATCAATTATAACCTCTTTATTTCTTATTAGGTACATTTATAGTCTTAGTCATTAATTGTGGGTATTTGCAGACGGTGCAGTCAGCGTTTTAACTGGTTTCAAAGTTATTCTGAAATTCAGATCCAGGCAGCATTTATTTAAAAAAAAGGTCTAAAGAGTCTTACAATATTTTCTTTGTGGAACCTGGAGAAATCACAGGATGGTGGATAAAACAAAAAGCAAAGAGAAGAGAGCTGCGACCAAACGAGACGAGGGAGGAGAGAGTTCAGACGCGAGGGAGAGAGGAGACGCAGGCGGAGGGAGGAATAAGAAATGAGAAGAGAGTGAGGCCGAGTGTTGGTGGATTGATCTGGGGACTGAAACAAGTCAGAAGTATCCGTCCCTGATGCGCTTCGTGACATCGCATCCACTTGAGCTCGCTGCCTCTCCTCACGTCGGCTCGGAGTAATTTGAAAGCAAGCAGGACGCCACGCTAACAGAGCCGAATAAACACCGCTGCCCCCCCGCCAACCCTCCTGTGGTACCGTCAGCCGCTCGAATGCCAGCGGCTCGCAGGGAGACAGGAAATTGCATCACGGTAATGTTTGCAAACACCATCGACTGCTCGAGGTGCGTTTGGTGAAAACTGAAATGTCGCAGTTCTACATTTGGAGATTAAAACACAGAGATGTGATTTGCACTGTAGAAACAATTTGACTTACATTTCTGAACGCTACGGAGACGCAAGCTGTGAAAAACGTCCCTGCAGCCGGTAGAATATTTCCCAGGACTCTTGAGCAGAGCAGATGCTTGCCCTAACTTGAACCTGGGACCTCTCAGAGGCGGTCTTTCTTTTCTCCCTGGCAGCACTAACAGAACACGGCCAGTGACTGGAAGATTTCCAGTTTGAATCCTGAACAAGTCGGGAATATCTGCCAAGCGAGAGGAATTTGTGAGCGAGTGCGAAGCCGGGCTGTTGCTGCATTAAGGCGGCGTTCACACAGGACAGCTGACATCTGTCATCGCCACAGTGCCGGAGACGGGCAGCCGGACCGGAGATTACTGAGGTCCAGTTCTGACCCACAGCATCACTTACATGTTGCCCACATTCTGCAATGAAAACCATCACTTCTTGCTGGAAGGACGCCGAGCTAACCGTGATATGGACCAGAACTGGGCCAGACTTTTGAAAACCCAGCTCCAAACCAGATTACAAGTGGTTTGTTGCATTTGGCCCAGAATCCAAATGCTGCTGTGCAGATCTTACATGTGGCTGCTGAGAGGAGAGACATCTTTGGTTTGATGTCTTTGATGATCTCTTTTACTTTAGTGACACCCTGATGTTGACACTTTAGTTTTTTTGGTTCATCCAAAGCAGTTTTAAACCTTCCTGTTTGGAAAAAGCTTTTTGTCATCTCATGAATGCGCCTGTTGTCTGGAACGTGTCGTGATGATGAGGCCCAGTCACGCGCTGCTCCGGTTTCTCACGTCCAAATCAAACCAAATTCCACATCACACTTCTTTGGGCCCTCAACGATACACAAGCCAAGTGTGAGTCCGGTGAGATGAACGGTTCTCCAGGTACGTGAGCCACATACAGACGTTTCATACACTGTTGGAATCAAGCTTTGCTGACACGGCTCTGTCTTGTTCTTGGATAAATACAAGATCTAACTTTCACGCTCTGCTTCTTGATATCTTCATACAAAGCCTCTGTCTGTCGTCGCCATCCATCAACACGTCGAGAGAGAGAAGGGTCAAAGGAAGTCAGAGAAAGTCAATCGGATCATCTTGATTCGACCTCTGGAGCCATCGAGCTCTGTTACCTAATACTTCACCTCTGTTGGTGTAAACATGTAAACAAACCAAATCCTCCATGTTACCAAGAATAACTACAACATGTCACGAGTCACTGGGATCCTCGATGACCGAGGACACTGAGACCGGAGAGCAGGTCTGGATCTGTGCTCAGGGAACATGAACGTTTCCTCCTCTTCTCTCCAAACACAGATGTATTAGCTGCTGTAACCCGATGAAAAGCAGCCATGTGATGTAGTTTATTTTTATTCTCTACTTTGCTGCATCTGTTACCCGAGAAATCAATGAAAAGCTTCTGGATCTTGTTCCATTTTCGGGATTCGTGTCTCACCAGCTGCCCAGGTTTGTAAACATCTTCTCTCAGACTGACACGCTGCTGCTGAATATCTCCAGACATTGTTGGGAGAGAAACATCTGCTTGGCTCTCCACGTCGGCTCAGCTGTTAGCGAGAGATGAATATTCAAGGAACACAGGAATAGTTTATACTGCAATTATTCTTCTGTGCGTGTTGTTTTGACAAGTTCTTATTGGCTGCTGGAGATGTTGACAAAATGCATTAATTTAAGCTTGAGACTAATTTGGCTTATTTAAGCTTGATAGCACTTGCTAAGTGGCTGACATGCAAAAAGGGAAAAGAAAAGGAATTAAAAGAGTTTTCAAAGAACAAACTGAATATTTGTTTTACTTCTAAACCCAAAGACCTGACCCTGAACACAAAGAGGACAGAACCTGGAGGGTTCACATCTCAAACCTTTTCACTCTTTGTGCTGCAACTTTAACTTGAACATGTCCTGATTGAAAGGTGAATGTTGATTTGTGTGGTATTTTAGTTTCATCTGCTGACAATTCTTCAGAATATGGAAAACAGATTAATTCTTTATTATATATTATTATTTTTGGCAGAATTACTCAAACAAAACCTGGTGGAAGGATGAGTCTCATGTATCTTAGTGCAGATCCAAGTTAAAGGCTGGATCCAGGAATGTTGCTTCACTTCCTGTGCAGCATTTCCCACAGAATAAATTCAATCTACAGCAGCAGAGATGCACGTGCATGCACACGACGGGGCCTCTCAGGTGCAGCAGATTGTGACAGAGTGACAGGTACACAGACTGAGACGAGTGAGCGACACGTTGCTGTGCACTGATGCCACTTGCTGGTACGTGCACAACCGCAGCTGAGGTCTGACTGGAGTTACCTTTTTAATTTCTGTTGAACCTTTATTCATCCAGGGGAGCTTTGCTTCGCACACTTAATTTCTTAAGGGCAAGACCCTGTTTCTCCATCTTGCACATATTCTCACCCGGGAGCTGAAACTACAACGTCTGTCTCACTGACTGAGGTCACAATGTTTTACTGAAGAATGTCTGAGCAGCTGGTGTTGAGGGAGAGAGGAGCATTCTTTAAAATCTATTATTTACCTGAGAACTCAAGTGTCACAGACACAGAACTGACCCACGGGTGGTGAAAGTCTAATGGGACAAGTTTAAACACAATAAAAACTGTAATCTCTGTATTAGACATGACAAACTAAGGTGGCTCCACCTGTTCTTACCACAGGTCATGGGAAAATGTACGACTCCGCCAACCAGTGCAGTTTCTGTGAACATATTTCTACATCACTTTTCTTCTAGATTCATAGAACTCACTGTGTGCACTCTCCTAAAGTGGCCGCAATTTCCAAAATAAGATATTTTCCTCTTTGAATTAAAGATTGAATTGAAGGGAAATAATAGACTAATGGTTACATGATCATGTCTGAGCCTGTAAGAGCTGCAGATTTATCTCAAGCTGGGAAGGGACTTTGGGAAACAAGACACAGCCACAGTTTGTAATCTGTGTTCACACCCGGGTCATAAACTACAAACCCTCTTAAATAACAGATCCTAGAGTAAGTGTGAAAACTCAGATTTTTAGTTTACGTAAGACAAATATTAATTACATGGATTTGAAATTGTGGTTTGTATATAAATTAAGTAAATATGCATCGTCATGGTCTGAGATTGAATATAACATATGCTTGAAAAACAGAGAAATGCAATCAGGGCTTTGCTTAATTCAAAGCTGAACTAGACTTTCAGTGCAGGGGCCAGACTGCTGGTGCTCATTTGCCCGTTGACTTTCTGGACTTTAATAACATTAATGCTCAGCCAGGAAAAAAGAGAAAAGAAATGTCCACCCATCAACGTCAGCCTCCGCTCTGAGTCACGTCTGGCTGAGAGAAAGCTTCGCTGCAGTTCTGCCACTTATTCACCGCTCGCCGGATGCATGGAGTCCAGCCAGTGACCCGTCAGAGTGCGGCCCCCTCTGACCTCTGCACTGCACCAACACTTTCCTCTTCACATCCAGCTCAGTCCTGATCTCTTTGAGCAGGTTATTCATCTCAGGGACTTTCCCAGATGTGTTGCTGTCCCGCTGGCGACACGATGACCGATGCAGCTTAAACAACCACAAATCATTTTGTGTGGGCACCATCCAAAACCATATAATCACTGGCAGGCGAGGGATTCTTCATCCCCACCCTGATAAGTGGTAATAGGATTTCCTGGCACTGACGCTGTCGCCTATAAGTTATAATACGATGGGCTGTCATGATCAGCTTTTCATACTGAAGTAAGCTGCGATATGATTGGGGTACTGTTGTAGATTCATTAAGGTCTAATGTGATTGGAACTTATAGATTCTATATTTGACTAGACGGGCGTATAAGTCCACCAAAGGTTGATGAGCCACTTTATCACCATATTGCATATTGAGATCAGATTCATATAACATGTGCATGAGAATGTTACGCAAGATTGAACGCAGGGAAAAAATTTATTTTTCAGTTGTGCCGACATTCTCCAGAGTCGAGCTCGTCTGAGGTTTCCTGGTGATCAGCCCAGGTTTGTTTGTGTAACAATCAAACAAAGAGTCGGGGGTGAAAACATAACCTCCGTGGCCGAGGTAATCAGATGAAATGTGACTTTGGGACACGGAGTTCGTCGAGTGCATTTTTCTAAATGGAGGAGAATGTGTCCCAGAGAGCTTGGCAGCGCCAGCTCCAGACAAAAGGTGATTCAGTGAGCTCTCCAGCAGGTAGTTCCCAGTCTGCTCCCGCTCTGTGCCAGCAGCAGCAGTTTAGGAGGCTTAGTCCACATCCGTCTGCAAACCCGCCAGAATATCTGCGTGTTTTCTCTGCAAGACGGCCAAGTTCTGCATCTCCTGCTCGCCTCTGTTCTGTGTGAGAGGAGCTTCCCGAGGTGGATTTCCTATTGTTGTGCGAAGGGTTTTTACTTAGAAGAACTAGCAAGGAAAAATATTATTGGCCTAGCTGGGAGAACACATGAAAGGAACTGTAGAGCACTTCTTTCCACGAAGCTCGCTGGCAGCAGCTACCGGCGTACTGTAATGAATTAAATTGAATTACTGCTCGCTTACTGAACAGCATCTCCACAGCCACTTACAGGAGAGAGCGGCCTCTGTGTTAGTTTGGAAGATAAGAATCGCCAAACCCTTGTTTGAGGCAGGAGCAAATTAAAAACACACAGTCAACACACCTGAATTCTCCAGATTCTTTCTCAGAAATCCAGCTGTCATTCAAATCTTCCCCTTCATTGTACTGCGACAGAATAAATACACTGTTCTGAAATTGCACCCAATTTGTGCGAGCGAAATGGACAAAGTCTCTCCCACATCTCACCCTGACAAACAAAATCCATACGATACAAAAGGAGGAAGCAGCAGGCGGACTCCCTGCAAACAATACGACTTGAGTAGATCCAGTGTTTCCACGCGTGCTCTCGTTATCGTACCAGCTCCGACGCTCTGGGCCATCTACTGTAAGGACAGCACTTCCATGTAAGAGAAGAGGGAACTGTTGTTCTTCACATTCAAGCATGAAGCCTCCTTGGTGTGGAGAGAAAGGCACCGGGCGTCTGATTCCTTTGTAAACCGAGTGCAAACGGGAGGACGGTGGGTGGATGAAAAACACCAGCTGTCTCCGATTACAAACAGGATGTGTGTCCCCTGCTGACGGCAACTGAACATCCACTCAGACTCGCAAATCAAGGCACCGAGGTAACTTAAAGAAATCCTACACATTTCACATTCTGGCTGCGTACGTGAGGAACAGTGAGTGTTTACAGTCGTCCAAGCTGCGCATCAACAGGGATTAAACTGTGCAGAGGATAAAAACAAGCAGGTTCGAATCCTATCGTTTGCTCATCTCATATAATCTGTGTCTCAATTCAGCGGCTGCGTCTGTCAGACGTCTACGAGGACGGTCGGGTCAACACACCTTGGTTTGTCAACATGTTGGCTGTTCGGTTGAGTTGAAGCGTGACTCTCAAGTAACGAGTGACCACTTTCTGATGGGATCACTCAGGACGGACGTGAACAGCAGGTCTGAACGAGCTCTGAGTGACTCAACTGTCTAATACATCCACATTACTGTCGGAACATACATACATTTCCAGCAGCCAGAGTTATAAACAGGACTTTGTGCCTGTTTCCACCCAAATACCTAAATGTGAGTTCAGCAGAAAACGTCTGTATTTGTAAAAGCAAACTCAAAATCTGTTTATTTATCCATTTTAGACTCTTTATTAACTGTTTCTTCTGATTTTATTCATCAATCCAATTAGTTTCTTACTTATTGACTTTCTGTCTTTGTGTTCCTTGCTTTTTATCTCTAGTACAACACTCTCCTCTTCCAGCATTTTGGTGTTATATCTTTTTTAGAATTTCATTTTTTATCATTTGATCTTTCTTTGTTTACCTGCCTTTGGTGTTTCCTCATTTCAGATTAATGAAATTTAAAGTTTCTTCAGTTCCTTTTAATATTGTCTCTGTGCGTGGATGGTAAAGCACTTTGTGTCGTATTGTTTGTAAGAAAAGTGAATATAAGAATAAAGCCTGATTTATGAACTGCTCTGTATCTATAATATAATATCTATATACACTCTAGTGCATGTTGAGCAATATCTTAACTTCCAAAATCAAAACAATCCCATAAACATGTCGGCTGAAGCCAGAGTGCGGTTTGGAACCAAACCAGTTTATCTCCAGTTGCAGCCCGAAGCCGGAGGATCACTTCAACACATCTACACAGTAAAGACTAAACCTGAATCTTAACCCGGCTCCAATCCCCCGTCTCCCTTGTTTTTCATGCTGCATCTAACCAGGATGCGCCCAGAGAATTCTCTTCAAAGGCTTTAAATTGCTTCTTCTTAGACTCCGGTTCCGATGGGATCCTCTCTTCCAGAAGGCCGTGATAAGCAGGTGGCTGGGGAGACGCTTGTCGAGGCTGATGTTGCAGAGCAGCTTTTTGAAAACCTGTTTCAGACGCGGAGAGTGGAACTGCCGTTGACCTTTTGCTGCTCGTACCCTTCACGTGTTAACATGACACGTTCTCAGCTGCTTCTGAAACATGCAGCAGCTTGCTGTCTCTGTTCGGTGTATGTAAAGTGACGTGGACACGTGACAGCTCTCTACTCACCGAGCATGATGAGGGTGGTCGTGCCTTGCTCGTTTCCAGAGGGATAGGTGGCGTACTCGCAGGTGTACCGACCGGCATCGGACATCCTCAGGTGAGAGATCCTGATGGACGGGTTCTCCAGGCTGTTGTTCAGGAACACGACCCGTTCTTTGAAAGCCAAGTTGGGGAAACTCTGTCCGTAGCTCGGGTGGTAAACAGCAATGTTGTCCCTCTGGCCCTCGGAGGGTTCCCATATCCAAGACACCTGGGGGACAGAGGTTATGAGAACAGGTAGCGACTGTTTGCCCAGGATATGAACCAATATGACAACGATGATGATGATGATAGAGAGGATTTAGTTTCAAGCTTTCAAAGTGACATCGTCAGATACAAACTGTCTGAACTGGACGTTCCAGGGAGGAAAGAGAATAACGTTTATCAGTAAATGTTTAGTAAAAGTCTAAAGCGATGACTGAGAGCAGAGGAGGAAGGTTAACGGAGGAGGAGGAGGAGGAGGAGGAGGAGGAGGGTGGTAACCCAGACGACAGCACAAATCAGTGCATGAGCTCCCTCGTTAGCTGTAGATCTGCAATTTCAGATTTTCTATGTTGACAAATTGCTGATTGATTCCATCCATAACTCCGAGGGGGTTCTGTGATTGAGTCTGTTTGGTGCATGATGATACATCAGGAGAGTTGAGGTGGTTTTAAGACAAGCTGTCATTTGGGCTTTGATTAAATAAATCCTGAGCAGAGAGGAGTTTTCAGTTCGCTCAGATCTCTTCATCTGGTAAATTCAAAGTCACATGAAATGAGCTGCATGAGGAGAAACCCCTGGCAATGACACAAATGAAATATTAAAATATTCACAAAAAAACGGATTTACACGGTATATCACTGAGGCAACGCAGTTCACACAACATTATATGATTATATTTAAACCTGATGTCTGTTTTTAACTCGCTGCACTTTGTAACATGTGTTTTGAAAAGTGCTCTTTAAAAAAAGATTATTATTATATTATTATTATTACATAGACTGAATTCATTATGTAGGATATGCTACAGAGAAAAGTGAAAAATGCTCTGATGTGCCCTTTTATTCGGATCCACCAACTCGGTCAGTGAGTTCTGCGGGGGGGTCGTGTCCCACGCCTCCACAAACTGAATGGGAATCAGTTTTGTACTTTCTGCACAGTCCTGCTAACACACAGCTAGAAAACTGTTTTCAAATTGTTTTTAAGTTTGTCGTTTTATCTTTTGTAAAGTTTCTTTGGGTTCCTTGAAAAGCAATATACAAATAAAATGTATAATTGTTATCAATATTTTTACAAATAAAAGGCGGATGGAACATAACCTTCTCGGCAGAGGAAATAACTTTGACAAACGCAGGAGAGTCGTATGGTTTTCGTTGAGCTCGACTAAACTTATCCAGGTCTCACTGTGAAACTAATTCACATCGATCACATTCATATTGAACCTTTCTTCTAAATGTTGGTGTTCAGTTGTTTCCCTGCTGAACTGTGTCAGACGGTCAACAGCTTCCTCGTCTGTGTACGACACAAGCTCGCCTGGATTCAACCACTTCCCTTTGCCTCCTCACTTCCTCTTCCACTTCCCCAAATCCCTGTTGCCTCTCATCAGCCCACCTGTGTGAGCTTGGTCCGTCCCGCTCCGTCGATGAATTGGCAATGCAGGTCGACCGACTCCGTGGGATACGCCTCCAGCTCCTCCTCCACTCGCACTTTCTGAGCGCTGATACCTGCAGACAGGTGGAGAGAGAGGGGGGGGGGAGAGAGAGGGAGGGAGTTATGCAATCATCCACAATACCAATAGTTTTTGAATAATTAATAACGTGTTTGTTTGAAGTGAAAATAGAAGAAGACGGCGGAGACAGGGAGCAGCGGTAAACACGGAGCATCACTTCTCTGTTTCATTAGGAATCTGATGCCGTTTACATGAATTTCCCGTGATGGATGTTCTTCCCTCCCACTGGTTCTGTGTTTGTCAGATGGGAGGGTCGACCTCCTTCATGTGTTCAAGACGATTTAAAAACAAGGTTACGGAGACGCCTGATGGAAACAGAGCGAGGAAACAAAGACGAGTTCATTAAAGAGGAAGGAAAACAATCGGAGCCTTTGATTACAGGCCTCCGGCGGCGGCTCAGCCAGCGTCCGTCAGGCTCCTCTCGTTACTGCAACGCTCGCCAACCAGGGGGCGTCGCTGGGGGGGGGCCTCCAGCAACACCTCAGCACCGACAACCACGATGCTGCTTCTTTAATCCGTTTGAAATTCAGCTGAAGGCACCTGTGTCTCTTTGCGTGAGCATGAAAAGAAGAGTTGCGAGAGCACGGTCGGTCAGCGCAGGTTCGCCAGAGACGAGCCCGGAGAGCTGTCCCGTCCGTTCAGACTAAACCAGAGACGGAAGGTGGACGGTCAGAGCCGAGCAGCGTCTCCGCTGACCCACAGGCCGCGTCAGGATACCTGCTTCGACTTGGCCGAGTGGAATGAGTTCCCTGAACACCCTGCAGTCCACCGTGTGTGGCCGAGCTGCAACACGTCTCCTCAACCTGTACTTTCCCTTTTTGTTTAAAAACTGTCACTTCGCTGTTTTCTCGTGTTTCTCTAAACAAGAATCTGTCAGGTCTTTGCATCCAAACAGTTTCCACAGAGGAGACAAGCTCCCACTGAATTTCAGACGGATTTGTCAAAGGAAACTGATGTAGCAGAAAATGCATTTGAGGCTTTTTTCCGCAGAAACAGGATTTGCATGCGAGCGCTGCAGGAAAACTACGAGCAGGACAAATTCTGCTCAACAACAGGAAACCCTCCCGAATGCTGTGTGGTTTTAAAGTGCATGTCAGCCTCGTGCTGTCGTGCACCTTGTGAAAACTGTGCTCATTAAAAGCACAGCTGCTGTAACCAAGACTCCCGGCTTCTGAGCAGTGGCTCTTTTCATTGGGATTAGTTGTCAACAAGCAGCTTTTAAATAACTGAGATGTAAACACAGTATATCGCGTATCTACGATTTCTCGACATTAATAAACTCAAATTAACTTGTAGTTCTGAAAAGGGAGAAAGAGTGGGAAACTGAATCTGGAAGTAAAACAAAAAGAGGAAGGATCAGAGCACAACTTGTAATCCTCCATTGATGCATTTCTTCACTCTGTGCATTCGCCGGCTTCCACATACAAACACACGAGGCTTCAAATGAAAGAGTCATTGTCACATCTTCTCTCCCCCTCGCGCTGCGTCCTCTCAGCCAGACGCTGCGCCTGCAAAGATAAAACTCTTGCAGGGAACGCGCCTCACACGAAAAAGGGGATAAGCGCTCGCTAACCGCTGCCGAGCCCCGGGTGGCTCCAGCGCAGAAAGCCTCTTAGTGTGTGAGGGATTGATTAGGACAATATGTTACATGTCGCAGCACGGAGGTGACTGGGCTGACTGGGATTCAGCCTTCAAATCAGCTGTGAAACACAGGCACAGTGACCGAGAGTGAAGTGAGCGTGTGTGTGTGTGTGTGTGTGTGTGTGTGTGTGTGTGTGTGTGTGTGTGTGTGTGTGTGTGTGTGTGCCGATTGTTTGTGTATAAACCATGCATGGATCCATGTGCCCTCCCATGAGTGCAGGAAGGAACTGTGCGTCAAGCAGTGTGTTCGCTTCACAGTGTGTGTTTGTGTGATTACTGTGCGTTCGTGTGTGTGCGTGTGTGCTGATTGTTTTTCATTTAAAGCATGCAAGGGTCCATGTGCCCCCCCATGAGTGCAGGAATGGATCTCGTGTGTCAAACGTAGAGTGTGTTCGCTTCACAGTGTGTGTGTGTGTGTGTGTGTGTGTGTGTGTGTGTGTGTGTGTGTGTGTGTGTGTGTGTGTGAATAAATCAGAGCGTCTCACTGTGATGTGAGTGCACATGAGCCTGACTCAGTCACTGAACCTCGCTCTCCACCCTCAGGGAGACAATGGGCTGTCAAAGCAGTTATTCGTTCCCACTGCACGACAGAGACGTGCACACACATGCAAAACACATGAATGCAAACCAACAGAAGTTTTCTCTCCGTGACCTGAATCCAGAAGAAGAGCAGCTACGAGCTCAGAGTTCACCTCAGTTATTCACCTCCTGCACCATCACATGATTCCTCACCTTCGGTTTCTCTTCTCGTTTGCAGACACATTCAATTTCATTTCCTCCAATTATAAAAAGTAGACTCACAGCTCATACTGTTCATACAGAAGGAGAAATACAAACACACAACCACACGCACTCTCAACGAAGCCAGGAATCAATTCGTTTTTTTCCATTGTGGTCAATTACAAAAAAGTAAAGAAAAGTATTGAGCTGAAAGAGAGAAACGAGGAAAAATTCATGGGGGAAAAGCTAAATGCAAGAGAATAAAAGAGAAGCTCAGGAAGGAGATTTATAAAAGTTAAGTGACTAAATCAGAGAGAGAGCAGTCGATGGAGCTGCAGGGGGAGACGGGAGGAGGGAATAAAGAGGAATGACTGAAAATCACAGGGAACAAAAAGAGGCCACAGAGTGGGGAAAGTTTGAAAATGGCCAAAAAGTGATATGAGGAGTGAGAGGAGGAGAAGCAGCGAGGAAAAGAGAGATGGCATCAGAAAGGATTCATTTCCACAGAGCTTGACTCCAAACAGCCCGGTGCAGACTCAGCCGAGCGGCTCAGAGAAACCAGACGAGAGGATGAGACGGAGGAAACTTCCTCCTCCTGCAGCTCAGACCTACGTGACCACCTCCACTAAACCATCTCCACTGTGTGCTGGTGCTTTTCAGGGTCAACCAGTTATCTGCTGCTGTTAAATATGACGTGGATGTTTTCATTGCTTTTAAATCCTCCACTTGTTTTCAAGTACAAGTGAACAGAGGGAGAAAAGAAATAAAATGAGCTTCATCATTCATACAAGTGAAAGTAATTCATCCTGCACCAGCTTCTCTAATATGTTAATTTGTCCTATTTTACAGTTTGACAGCTGTCGGCAATCACCCAGATAAAAACTGACAAAACTGGCATCAAGTCGATTATGTCAGATTATGTCAACTTGACGTAAAAAAAACAAAATCAAAACAAAACAGCTGTGATTCATTGCGTCTGTGATTTGGATGTGAACGTGGAGCCCATCAGCGTTTCCCTCATGCTGACGCTGCGTCGGTCTACACGCCGGCGCTGCACATAAACAGATAAACGCCACGAGCGTCTAAATGTCAATTAGGTATGAATCATCCCTCGGCTGCGTTGGGAGGGAAGCAGGAGGCCGTTCGTTTATCCACCGCCCCTCTTTGACTTTCAGTCTACGCCTGGCCGAGGCTCGGGTCCAACTCGACTTCCACCGAGTGCAGCGGGAGAAAAAGCCGTTTATAAATAAACGACGTGAAGTCACAGGTGGTTGTTTTTGGTCGACAGGTCTCAAACAGCTCTGCAGCTTGTCTCTGTCAGTTAGAATCAAGTGTCTCTGTTGCAGATCATCTACCACATCGAGACGCTTTTCCCCACAGACTGGATTTAAATCGACGTGGGGTTTTGGCTGACCTGCATTACTGGTCATTAACCCGCCCTCCTCCATGTTAGCAGATGAGACATGGGCCAAACTAGAAACGCTCACGTCGTCCGCACCCACGAGGAGCCGGGAAATTAAAGCGATACACGAATAAATTGGGAGCAAAAAGTTCGAGAACGAGTCATAATGAAGTGTTGACTCTTTAAATAAGACAGTCTGCTCTTGACGGACTCATTCAAACGGACAGAAGATTGGACACTTAGGTTCACATTTCGGTTTCTGCTCCGACATCCTTGGAGGAGGTAGCCGGGGTTAACTGTGTGATCACTACATTTAATCATTCCTCTGTCCTCCAGCTTTTGTGGCTCAGGTATAAAAGCAGGTTCAGGCTGCTCCTCTTTTGTGGAGAGACAGCCGCCGCCAGCAGCGCCGAGCGATCAGGCATAAATTAAGCTTGAAGGCGCTATTATCACTGTGATGCACACAAGGGGGAGAAGAGGTTTCAAAGATTCATAGAATGACATTTTTAATTAAAAAAATATCCTCGTTCTCACTGCTACTTGGCAATACTGCAGTTTTCTGAGAAGTGGCAGTTTGAGGGGAGGAACTATTGACGGATATCATTGAATGTGAGAAACTGGATATAACTGGAAATAAACAAGACGTGCAATCTTGAAGTTGTAATGTAGGCAAAATCTAATCCATGTCATCTTTATCTATTATATTCTGTGTGTTAAACACCTCTCCGTCATTATTTATACTTAAAATGCAGCAGTGTGTGTCGGCAGCGTGTGAACGTTTCATTTGCAATGAATGCAAAGAATAGAAGTGTGCAAACCGACATTAGAGTAGACGCAGTGTATTATTACTACCTGGAACTGGTTCAAGAGGAACACAGTTGAATTTTAGGGCCGGATACCAAAGACTGAACCAGAACTGTAAAGTGTTCGGCTGCAAAACGAGCTGAAAGATGCTAAAACTAATTACCCTCGTTAATAACAGGACGTTATTTTGAATTGTCTGTTGATTACGCACAAACTACTGAGCCGAGTTTATTGAAACTTGGTGGAAGGATGGGACATGAGGAAAAGCAAGAGCCCAGTGACTGTAGGAGCTAATTAAAAGTGCAGATCCAGAGAAATCATTTTATTTAATATTGTGAGATAAGAGATTTTATGTTTTTTTGAATTTCTGAAGAAAGATCTTGATACAAAATAAATCAGGAAAACTTTGAGGACTCAAATCAATGATTCTGTGCAATTTGCTGCAAAAATAATTGAATTTAAGGGAACTACTAGGTCTCTGCGGAGACGTGTCCTCTGCTGAAATATTGATTTTAGCTGCATTATTTTTCCAACCAGTCTTTCCCAGACAATCTGATAAACCATTCATCACATTATTATCGTCCACGTGTAAGTCGTGAGTGAATAATGACTGATTCAGGGCTACAACATGCGATATCAATCACTGGGGGATTTGATCCATTTCACACGCTGCACCGTCGTTAAACAGGTCAACACCATTAAAATCCGACGCTCGTGACATTCAAACATGACAATAAAAAAACAGAAAAACGCCATCGTAACTCGTGGAATGTGGCGTGGAGGAGCCGGGAGGAGGCAGAGCGGAGCTGGCAGTGAGCGACTGTCTCATCCAGCGCACACTGGGAAGCTGAATTACCGGTAATTGGCATTTGACAGCTCATAATTACGGCATCTTGCGTCGGCTTTTCAGTAACAGGACACTGATCAACAATGTGGTGGAGGGAAAGGAGAGAGGAGATTAGTTGTCACGAGGACGGCTTTGGTCACACACACACACACACAACCACACACACACACTCAGTTACCATTAGCTGGCAGTCAGACGCTCCTGGCATCACTGAGGGTTTTTTTAAACCACAAAGATGCTAATACAGCTGAAATTAATTCTGAAATTACATATCCAGCGTTTGAAGGTTGAAATTTAAATCCAAGAGAAATGCTGAATCTCTGTGTAATATCGCACCTTAAGGATTCGGTTTCAGGATACCGTGTCACCACCGCACACACTGGATATCAAACCATTTACACCATTAACGTCCACGTGATGTAGATATATCACCATCGTCCCATGAGAGGAAAGTGTGAGGTGCTTTGGTTTCTCTGTAAAATCTGTAATACCTGCTCTTTCTTAGATCTGGTGTGATTATGATGTGTATTTTATAATTAAGTTATTATTAAGTTTTAAGCTTGTTTGAAGCGCTATACAAATAAAATGTACTGTCTTATTATTCTAATTCTTCTTCTTCTTATATCTGATTACTACCAGTGAGAATTAACATTTTCCACTTTCAAATATTGTTTAAAGTCCAGTAAGTAAAAAGTAAAATATTTGAATTGACAGATTTTGATTTATGGTAATATTAACGAGCAGCTGACGCCTCAGATCGCTGTCACGTTCACGCTGTGGGTTCCTTTTTTATTTTTATTTTTTTGCCATGTTGCCATTAACTCCAGTTATGGTGATTTAATTTTCATCTGGCTGGGATTGAAGGGCTGTATAATCCCCCGTGAGCTGAGAAAACGATACGGCCTCAGGGCTTATGAAACCCTTTTCAAATCCCGCTGGACTATCTCTCAAGAAGTCTGACGTTATTCATTCCTGAAAAGTTGGTATTCTGCTGTTCTAAGCTGCTCATTCACCCGCGTGATTGGGGCGTCGGGGCAGGTCTACAGTTGCACAGTGTGTGTGTGTGTGTGTGTGTGTGTGTGTGTGTGTGTGTGTGTGTGTGTGTGTGTGTGTGTGTGTGTGTGTGTGTGTGGGTGCCTGAGAGCTGAGTTACCAGTAATTGGTATTTAACACTAAATTGCCAACTTTCTGACGTTCTCTGTTTGATGTGCGTGGGATTTCTCATTCGCACCCGCTGGCTTCGCTCCTCCAGGAGGACGATGAGCTGTTGTTATCGTGATGAGTGGGTGGTAGATGTGTAATTTTGTTACACTTTACAAATTGCGGGGCAAGTTAACGTAGAAAGCTTTCAACTCCCACCTACTCAGGTACATCAGCCAGGCATCTGGGATATGAACGGTCAGATAAAAGCACAGAGGTGGCAAACGAAGTGTCAGACCTCTGGCCCCTGGTATCTGCATGTGAACGAAACGTACAGCAAAGTAGTGAAAGTGCAACTCCACATGCATCCACTCACAGTTAATGAAGTCAATTATCTTTGGTTTTACAAAGGAAAATGCACTTTTACATGACATGTAACTTCTCACACATTAGAGTTAAAACGCTCCTGTGAGATTTATCTTTAGTTTTCAGTTTCTACTCTATTCAAGCAACACTGGGCAACTTTTTGACCTTAAAACAGCAGCTGCTGCTGAATCACACCGGACCTCTGACGTCCTGAAACAGACTTGGAAGCGATTGGGATGATTCCCCAGCTCCTTGATCAGAAGATTCTCCTTGTTCCCGACGGGGGACTTCTCAGAGATGGTTGAACCCAATGTGTTCTTGTTTTAAAGAAGTTAAAAGGACCAGAAAATCATCCTCACTGATGACAAATTAAAAAAACGCATTTGATGAATATGAACTTGATGTGCAAAGACCTTCAATGTCCCTAAAAACCAGAGTTTATCTCCAGTTCAGGTGTGTTTCAGTTCACTGAGACACCAAGTCCAACACGATTAATAACACGTGTGGCTGTTGCTCAGTAGAAGTTGCTTTAATAAACTCAAAACGCTTCTCAGTGTCTTTTCCCTCCCTGAGAATACACACAGATTTACAGTGAAGCCTTAGCTTGTTGACACTAACCCTGGATTTCTGCACAGCTTTATACTTTAGGGCTGTGTTTCATAGCGTAGCACAGCAAAATAAAACCAATAAAAAACCGAATGTTAAAAGAAAGTGCCTGACGTCGAGGTGAGGCAGAAGTCATGACACCCAGCACGACACGTAACAGCCGACAGTTTGAGGAATGAGCTTCTGACTTTTAAAAAAGAGGCTGGTTTGAGTCCAGGGGCCTTTTCTTGCGATGCAGGTTTACGGAGTTAACTGGACGTCTTTGATGAGTAAAACCCAGAACAGCCTCTGAAGCTGGAACATGGTGAGGAGTAAAGCTGCAGCGGTTCTGGGTGTTACATGGTGTCCACACTACTGTGGGAGAAAGGCCCCTGGACAGACAAGAAACGCGAACAAGAGACGTCCTTTCTTCCTTCAACAAATACTACTGAGGTGCCCTCAAGCAACGCATTCAACCTCTGACAGCTCCTCGGCGAACGCTGGTGAAAGACTAGCCGCGGTTCCCAGGTGTGAATGTGCGAGGCTGTATAAATATGCATGTGCAAAGGTGCTGACGGAGAAGATTTCAGCTCGGCAAACCTTCACCGGAGGAAACAAAGTTCAAGTAAAAGTTCAGCTCTAAGTTCCATCAGGTGTTCTTCCTGTGTGATGCATCGAGAGACGTGTAATCTATAATGAAAGTCTTCCCACTGCAGGTTACATTTACACATTAAATAATAAGAGCACCAGCAGGGAAACGAACAGCGGGTTCAGTATCTCAGGTCTCAGGCGCTGAGCTCCTCCTGCACCGGGTGCAAACAGAAACAAAGACACGCACTTTTGTGAAAGGCGGTGACATCCGGTATCAGCGGGACGGGGTCCCACAGAGAGTTCACCGAGAGAAGATTGACTGGGCTCTTTTTCAGGGAGGACAAAAGGTTGCGGGTGGGGGAGAGCGGAGCGAGACGCTCTCCATATGCTGCTGCGCCGCATTAAATGATACGTCTCTGTCATATCTCCACAGAAAACAGGAGCCACCGCACCCGTGTCCATGGCTTCTGTTCCTCGCTGCCTTTTATACGTGGCCGTTTCTTTTCACGTCCCCCTGCATTGTTGATCAAGGCAGCGCGGCTCTCCTCAGACTCCCACTGAAGAGCACGCCTTCCCTTATCTGATGTGCTTCTGCTGCTCGACACACTCGCATTCCGCCGCTCAGATCAAAGGCCAGCGAGGAATTCATCAAAAGGAATTATTCAAAAAATGGAACGAGCAGAAGAGGATCAAGATCGAAGAGATGTAGCCCTGAACAAATTGGATGGTTATCCAATATTGGCGGAAAGGACGAGCAAAGGCAGAAATGAGCACAAAGGGAGTAAAATTAGGAGAGAAGGTTCAGAAACGACTGAACGTTCTCCATCTTATTTCTGTGTTTTACTGTCGGTTCAATCAGGGAATTAACAACGGTGCAAACAAACAACTAGATTTGACTTTACCAAACATCACGTTAAATCCATGTGCACGACAGAAATACTTAAAAAGCAGGTCCGGTAACATCCACTCAATCCTGTTCCTCAACTGATCCCACAAAACCATCCTAAGAGAAAACTTCCTGGACGAACACACGAGTACATCAACCAATGTTCAGCTCATTAACGAAAACACCTACTAGAATAAAAATGTTTTACTATTGCTGATTACTTTCCTTAATGACCAGATCAGGTATCAGTTCCCAGAGTTCAAGTTGACGTCTTCACATAATCAACCGTCCAAAACACAAAGTAACGCTAAACCCAAAAACCAGCCACTCCCCACACTGAGAAAACATCAGCAGGGACCCGTGCTTTTGTTCAATATATGAATTCAACACTTTTGCCGGGCAGCTCCACACAGAGAGGTTCTTAGACTTTGAGCTTGTTCACACCTGAGAGGGTCCGGATCAGACGAGGTAATGTGAAAGTCAGTTTTCTGGTGCTAGTCTTGTTTTTATCGGGCTCCTCTCCGTCACCCAGATGTGGCAGCGAGGATGTTGTCCAGGAACAAGTGCTCTGCAGTTATGAGCACACACAGCACATTCAGGTGCGTTCAGCTGCAGAAGCCCCATCACAGATGACTCACATGCAACCGGCTCCTTCCTGCTGTACGAACATCTCCTACCTCTGCCTGCCACACTCACGTTTCATCATCCTGAGGAAACTGGCTCATGGCTGCGTGAGTCTATTTGCATGACACGTCGTCCTTGTTCATATATCCTCAAACCTCTCAGTCAGAAACACTCGATCACTTTGCTCGTCTCAACTATGCACATAATGTATAATCCCTCAAATTAAATGTATGGAGAGGAAAATGCAGACCTACAGAAAAGGGCTATGAAATTGATTCGTCTCAGCTCAAAACAAAACCATGTGACTGCCAACTGAAGCTATAAATATGCAAAATGGTTAATGCAACAGGAATTTTAATTATCAATTATAGGAGGAAACCGAGAAGCTGAAAACATTTTTACATTTTACAAGCAAATAAACCAGTTTATCCACATTTGGATTTTCTTTTCAGTTTTTCCACTTGTGACTCGTCAGCTTGTGACTCGTCAGCTCTGGGACGGCGGAGACTCTCGGACGCAGACGGGTGGACTCCAACAATGGGGGTGGATTTGGCTCATTTCATCTCAAAGCGGCGCAGGTCCATTTTAACAAGCACTCTTCAGCAGGAACACTAAGACGAGAGTAATGTGGCCAGTAGAGCACGGAGCCCTAATTACTGATATGTTCTGCCAGAGCGAGAAGCAAGTGGCAAATAACAGGATTACAAAGCTGAACGCAAATTAATAAGCGAAGATCAGGAGACAAACGCAGACTTTAGCACTTCTGACGAAGACGTGGATCTGGGATCATAAGGGGGGGGGGGCTCAATACGCACAAACACAACTGGAAATACATCAACATGTAAAGATTTACATTTGTACCTTGAGGCGTGTTCGATACAAGCTACTTTGAAAAGCTAAAACCACTTGAAGTCAAAATGCGCAGTTCCTTTAACACACATGAAAGGATCAGGACTCTCAGGCAGAGAGAGAGAGAGAGAAACATTATGTTATGTTGGAGGACGTATTTCACAAGCACCCGGCACAATCTCATTTTGTGGGAAGCGCTGCTCGTTACACCCGGGGTGGTCATCACACTCGAACACTCGGGGCCAGTGTTCCCACCACAGGGAGCACAGGTACCAGAACTATTAGCTGACAAGTGCTATCAACTAATGCAGGTTAACATGAAACTAAAACAGCAGCTGAATAAAAGCTTAACTTAAATATTGTCAAACTGAAAGAATGGAAGAGGGATCTGTGACTCCAGCGCTGCAGGATCCAGACGTGACGTCACTCAACGACCCAGCTGAACCAGTGTTTCCTCACACGGGTGTTTTTCTTCCTGTTTAGCCGTCACCACCTCGTTCCCTCGTGTTTCCTCTCCGTGGTTTTGTTTGTTGGTCCCGTTTCTGGTTTGGAGTTTCCATTGTTCTGATCGCCTGCTTTTCTGCTTGCCCGCCTGTCTGCTACAAGATTTCTACCACCCTGTGGTCAATTTAAATCTGGTTAAATGTAATTCCGAAATTGTCAAAGAGTTTGATTCATGTCCTCGTCTGACTGGCTCATGATTTATTTGCTTAGAAATCAGCTCATTTGATCACAGTTTTCTGATCTGATTTATTGTAATAAAGATGAATGTGAGTGAGTCGCTGAGATGTCACGTATTCGAGACCTGACGTGACATTCAAATTCTGCAAGTTTCCTGCAGAACATGACCTTGTTCCGTCTTCACCGTACTCTGCAAACCACTCGCTCGTATGTAAAAAGCAATATGAGAAAAATCACCCGCCGTCACAAATGCAAATATTACCATTTCTCATAAGATAACCTATTGATGCAATATTACACCGTCTCGTGAAGCCGGCTCTGCTGGAACACATTAGGTGACCTCCAACAAGCAGCAGCACGGAAACTGTGCAGACTGAGAGGATAGAAGCTCCGGTGGAAAAACAAAGCGGAGCCGAGTAAAACAGAAGAAGAGCGGAGCAGAAGACACCTCCTCACGAGAGAGAGAAGAGAAGAACAGAGCCGGCAGGAGGGCCGGGTATCGAACTTTGAGCGAATCGCTTGGATAATATCAAATATTGACGTTCCTATGATGAGCTCAATCTTTTCACCAAGTTCGTTTGCAAATAAAATTGACATCTCAGCATAAAAAATTCATCTGCTTTTACAGAGACTCCACAATCTTCCACCACCGTAAAACAGCTCTAAGTGATAAAATGCCAAGAAGTAAAGAGCTGAAACAGGTTTAATCACATTTGTACTTTTTATATCCTGAGTTTATCAAGGAAGCTGCATGTGAAGGGTTTGGTAAACACAGATGAGAAAAAGACGGGGAGGGTTTTGTCTCTTTGAGTTCTGAGCTGAAGAGAGGAACCCATCCTCTCTCTCTCTCTCTCTCTCTGACTTGGTGCAGTGATGACAGCTCGACCATATAAAGAGTGTAAAGTGTGTGTGTGTGTGTGTGTGTGTGTGTGTGTGTGTGTGTGTGTGTGTGTGTGTGTGAGAAAGAGAGTGACCTCTCCAAATCTATTATCTCTGCAGGTATCGAGATCGCAGCCAACAGTCGTGCACACTGACCAATCATTGGCAACATAGTCTGGCTTTGTGTGTATGTGTATGTGTGTGTGTGTGTACGTGCATTTATGTGGGTGTGTTTTTGATCTCTGGCTGTCCTTGCCGTGCCCCCCATCCCTCTCTGTCTCTCCAGTGTAAACACACACACGACACAGAGGGCGGCCTATGTTGGCAGTAGGCACACACACACACACACACACACACACACACACACACACACACACACACACACACACACACACACACACACACACACACACACACACACACACACACACACACACACACACACACACACACACACACACACACACACACACACACACACAGAGAGAGAGAGAGAGAGAGAGAGAGAGAGAGAGCCCCCAGCTGTTTTCAGTCTCCCTCCTGTCGGACTGACGGACACTAAGCAGACTGATCTCCTCAACTCGAGCCGTCAGCCTCTCCTCCTCCTCCTCCTCCTCCTCCTCCCTCCTGCTCTCTGGCTGACTCCTCCCTCCCTTCCCCTTCTCTACCTCCTTCCCCATTTTCTCTTTCTTTTCGTCCGCCCGCTGCTCTTCTGTATCTGAGCTGCATCTCAAATCCTAAACCTAAATGAGGTGTGATCGGCTTTTAGGGACGATAAGTGATGATGTGAACCACCCACCATCCATCCTCTTTAAAGTTCACAGGCAGCAAACCCCAGCTGACATTGGGCCAGACTATAAGAATTAGACAAATACAAAATGAGTGTTGTGGCTGCAGGTCCACAAATGGTTTCACAGCCATGGTTGTGGCCCCGTGAGGCCTCAGGCTACATGCTCACATTAACATGCTGATGTTTAGCAGGTGGCCCACATCCTGCTGTAATGCAGCTTTCTACTTTGACCCTGCTCTCTCTCCTCCTTCGCTCGCACAGCACATCACGCCTCTTATTACCCGTCCGCCGGCCGCTCCACTCAGACAATATGTCGCCACATCCTGCTTCCAGTAAGACAGTCTTCATCAGCCTCGGGGAGGACAAACTAAACCGATGCAGTGGGCGGTGAAGCTGCTGCCGCATATTTATGTTTTCCTGTGACTTCACATCAAATGTCTCAATTTAGTGGCGGCTGCGTTAGATGCAGAGCCCGGAGGGAAGAGTGAGAGAGAACAGGAGCAGATTATTTTGTACTTTGGTCTGGGACAAAAAATTGTTAATTTCCTCAAAGAATGAGTTTTGAGAGAGAATGAGAGTTTCTGTGAACGGAGCCGACGGCCACGAAGAGCAGATCCCGGTACTCGGATAATTCCTCAAAATCCCATCATTAAGCTGCAGATCCACAATGAGACCTCTAGAGTACAAACACATTTGGTTTATTTTGGGAACTAACAGCAAAGTGGCACACGGCTGAATACGACACGATAAAGAAATGTTTGAGGCTACGTGAACATCCCTGTACACGACGTTACCCATTGGTTTATTTGCTGCTTAGTCGGGGGTTTGATTCCTTGAGTTTCTCGTTTTGTCCAGAACCCAGAAGTAACCATATTTGGAGGAGCAGGGGGTGGAGCCTGACTGAGAGCTCGAGGACACTGCACGCCCACCTACACCCATTGGACGGTACTAGCTGTCAATCACGCGATGTCCGTGCCCCAATGTGCAGCATGCTTTATCAGCTGATTGACCATGATTTACAAAATGAACATCGTGCTGTATTGAAGACGATTTTAAACAAGAGATTGAGAAAATACTATTTAGGAAAATGTTCAGCAAATCAAGTAAGAAGTCGAGTCATTTTCTCGTAGATTTCTATAGAGACAACCAGTGGAGTCGCCCTCTATTGGTCATTTGAGAGAATACAGGTTTCACATACTTCCGCGTTTGCTTCACTTTCCGGGCCCGGAGTCTACGTCCATTTTTACACACAGTCAATGGTCCGGAGCTACTGACTGGCTCGGGTTAGGCCCCATGAAATAATCTTCATGTTACAGTGCACAATAAAAACAGCGTTGAGTTTTGTCGGCACCAGTCGGAGAGAATCCTCTCGTGTCTGGACACAATCCTCCAGAGCACAGGGAGAGATAACCGAGCCCTGACCTCAACCCCATCCGACACCTTTGACGTGGAACACCCGCTGCGAGTCGGGCCTTATCTCCCGCCATCCCTAATGCTCTCCCAGCCGAGTGGGAACAAATCCCTGAGACCATTTTCAGGAATGTTTGTGTGAAGCCTCGTCGGAGCAGCGAGGGCGGTTGCAGCCGCAGATTAATGCCCGTGGTTTTGTAATTAGCACAGAGAATAAACTGTTTTCAGAGGTTGTGGGCAGAACTTTAAGTCAAATTCATCAATATCTACATGAGAGGAGAAAAAAACCTGAATAATCGCTAACACACAGAGACGACCCCGGACAGTTCCACCACTGACAAAATGTAATTAATCAAGCTGCTGGAGACACAGTCCCTCTCTCTCCCTCTCTCTCCCTCTCTCTCTCCCTGCATGTCTTCTGTTTGTAGGACTGTTGTTCGTCCTCACCTTCCCTCGGGCTCATTCAACTGTCTCCACTCTGCCTCCCGGCGTCTCCTCGGTGCCTCCTCTTCTCTCCGTTTCCCTCTTTGTCACTGCTGTCCCCTCCCTCGCCCACATTTTCTCAAGGTCAGCCCGCCGCTCTCCGTCTCTCTCAGATACCCATTGTCCCTCTGCTCGCTCTCTCTCTCTCCCACTCTCTCCCTCTTTCATCTCTATTATTTTGTGTGCACCTCTTCATCTCTCGCACTCCGCGCTACTTTTCTCTGCTTTCATCTGCTCCTGGCCTTGAGTCGTCCGTCTCCACATCCAGTGGCCTATTGCGCCTCTCATTTTCCTCAAAGCTCTGCTCCTTGTGTCTCCTCAGTCTGTTGTCTACTCTCTCCTCTCCGACACATTTTTGTTTTTAGTAAATCTCCCACAGGAGCAATCGCCCACATGTTCTCATGTCACTAAGAGATGGAACAATCTCTTAGTTTGACCCTTGAAGACAGGAACTTATCTAAAACTCCAAAGAATCTGTACCTGTGTTCTTCGTCCTCTGACCAACAACAACCTGCTACAGTAACACAACACTTATTAATTATGCTATTAAAATACACATTTTCCCTCACCCGCTTTCCACCAAGTCAGTTCAAGCCCCTTTTCATCTTAAACCATAAGAACTGGTTTGACTCTGACGATCAGGGACTGGGGGGGCGGGATCATCGTGACCATAACAAACATGCAACACCTGCAAGGAGCTGCTGTCGTCCGCCATCGTTGATGTTGTGCTTGAAGTTGGCCCTGATGTTGTCTGGAAATCAGAGATGTAATTACGTGGCTCTAAGGTCGTGGAAAAAGCAAACTGCTTCTTAAAAAGTTGGATCAAGTCTGACTCATCCCCAGCACCTGGTTCACCTTGACTCACAGTTATCTGTTCCTCCAATTACACCTCTCACCCAACAGGCTGTTGCCTCTTTCTGACAAGCACCTCGTCAATTCACCAACTCAAGAATGTAGATTTCACGTCTGAATAAAGTAGTAAATAATAAATATGACTCAGGGTTTACGATAAAATAAAAGCAGGTATTGGATTTGGTCGGATCCCGATATATTTCTGCCGGCTACAGGTCTGACTTGTGTGCAGTCGATTTAACGTGAAAGGCGAAAGCAGCACAAGGTTGAATAAGAGTCTTTTTCCACCTTATAAAAGAGAACTGTGATAAACATTTCACTCAGTTATCATCTGTGACGTATAAAGAAAAACATTGAGTTAAGCTGTCGTCCTCTCTGTGCATCTGAATGTGCTGCAGATGCAATAGAGTCTGAATTCAATGAGACTTCAGCAGCGATAAAGATCTTTCACTGACTTTTCTTTTTTAATACTATAGCTTTTAAAAATCTATTCCACGGTATTGTTCTGTCTCGTACTGTGAACTGCACTCACCTGTATGAAAGCTGATTGATTAGATTTGCTAATTAAAGACACAGATGTTATATGTTCCATGTGGAGAAAGGGTTGCGACACCATCATTGTCATATCAGCAGCAGCCACTTTATAATATTCTAGATTTGACCCAATTAGTTTCATACATCTCACTAGAAATACGCACAAAAAGAACCGTGTCCAAAACATCTGAGACGTCCAATTAGGTACTTGAGGAGTTCTTTGGATTTCCAATGTGGCAGCAGAGCCTCTCTATCAGTTCTAATAACCGGCATTTACTCTGCCCAGTGAAGTCATTACTGTTCAAGACCTCGGGAAATGGTTTGTTTTAGTTTTTTTTTGTAAAGCCGTCACTTTTTTAGAATAATAGTTGACGCCGAGACTTTTCCCTTCTTCTGCCAGCCAACACCAGCAGCGTGTTTCCAGCAGCCGTCATCAGCGAGCTCTAAGTGCCTGGGAGTTGATTTTCTCTCGGAGCATAATATACTGAAGTTCACTGTAATGAGGTAAAAGCAGAAGCTGCCTGAGCAGAAAGAATCTCATCTGAACGCCTGTGGAACAATTTGGAAAATGGTCAGCTGTAATGTACAGTATGATTTGGAGTTAATGGGCTGGAACAGGCGGGGATCACGACGGTCTTGTATTTTCTGTATTTTTTTTATTGTAGTTATATATTTATATATAGCTGCCTCTCTCTCCCATCATCCAAAGCTCTTTCACCATGTCATCCTATTTTACACTTCTCCGTCACTGTCACAGCTTTTTAACCATTTCAGTCCGTCTCGTTCTCAGTCGGTCTTTTCTTCGCTGTCTCTCTCATTTCCCGCTCTGTCACTCCGCATCCCTGACACTTTTTTTTTTTTTATCAATCTGTCCGTACGTCCCTTTGAATCCTTTCTCTCTTCTACACCAGCTATTACTTTGTTCTTCTTTTGGACACTGTTGTTTTTGCACTTTCTCGCCGTCTTTTTTATCGCGTCGCTTTCTCTCTCTCTCTGTGTCACTGCTCGTTGCTTCGTCACCGTCTGTCTCCCGTGTTCTCGACACTCTTCAAAAAATCTCTCCCTTTATGCCACTTAATTTCCAACAGTTGTTCTCCTGTCAGGCCTGCGGCACTCATGTATGTGTGTGTTTGTATATATCTGCACGTGCGATGTGATTTGGATTGTTTGTGTTCCTAAACTACATAAAAAGCAGCATACTGAGGAAATTAAAAAGAGATTTAACGTTTTTTTGTGTGACAGATGGTAAATGAAGTGTATGTTGATGCATAAAAACAAATTCCAAGTCTTATTTGAGTGAGTGTGTGTCAGCTACAGTGACAGAGGGAGAGAGAGAGAGAGAGAGAGAGGGAGGGAATACCATCGTGTAGGGATTTGAACGTGGTAAAGTGGAAGTGCGTGAGTGCAGTCATGCGTAAACACATCACAGTGACATACATGTGTGCCTGCATGTAGGTTACGGTGTAAAATGCATCTGTGCAAGTGTGTGGGAGAGAAGAAAGTGTGTGTCTGTTGCTAACTCAGCATGAATCCTTGATACAGAACTTTTGAATAACATGACACACACACACACACACACACACACACACACACACACACACACACACACACACACACACACACACACACACACACACACACACACACACACACACACACACACACACACACACACACACTTACGCAGCAGTGATGAAAGCGAGCTGGAGAGGTACATTAGTATCTTTGCTGAGGCTCTTCAGAAGCTGCCTCTCACTGCCTCTTACCATAGTGCATCCCAAACAAAACATGCTGGCAAAAACACAATATATAGGCGAGTACAATAATCCACTTTCCATGTCATAGTCCTGACGTGCATTGTATATATATATCAAGGTCGGGTGTCACTAAAACTGCTGGAATGAACAAAAACAAGGCTGTGTGCATGAAAGAGAGGCAAAGAAGCAGCTGCTGGAATAACTCAGCGGTGAAAACAGCAACAATAAGTGAACAGTGGTTAAACATCTACAAACATGAAGCAACGTGAAGGATTCACTTTAAACTTCGGCCTTCTTTTGCCGTGGATCATTCGCTGCAGGTCACTGTTACAGTTTCAGGAGGGAACCAGCATCACCACAGGCCCAACAAGGCCCAATGCAAACATCCCACACGCGTTCATACAAAGTGTAAAATGCAGTGAACAGAAGGTTTGTAGAGTCATCGCTGTTCGATGCTTGTTTCTGAAAACATAGCCGCTTAACGCAGAAACTAAAATCCCACATTTCTTCACCACTATCACCTGAGAGCTGCTTTAAACCACGTCCCCCAGCTGGTCGCTAGCTTCTTGTGTCTGTGATTTGGACGGGGTTGTGTTCGGTGGTTTTTAGCTCCACCGCCTGCCGATCCAAAACCCTGACCAGAGCAGCACGTTACTCTCCGGCTTCTTTCCCTCTGCTGTTCTTTCTTTTATACACTGTGTTTGAGGCTGTAGTTTAGGAGGTTCAGCAGGTTATCACAGGGTCCACATGTCTCAGTGTCCAGGAGCAAGACACTAAATCCCAATTAGACCCTGATGTCCAGGCCACTACCTCAAACAGCAGCTCTGTTGCCACCGGTGTGTGGGTGAGCAGTGGGAGGATGGCAAGTGTAAAGCACTTTGTTTGCCAACATGGAAAAGCACTCTTTGCACATGCATATTTATAGATGCATGCACTAGAACAGAGCCAACTTGAAACAAGCACAAAAACTCCCTTGCAAAAGAGGAAGAGGTGAATGTCCGATCAGGCTGTTGTGTCCATTTCTCATGGATGTGATCTCCAGGCCTTCCAGGAAACGCAGCTTCACTTGAGAAACAGGAAAACGATAGCAGCCGATGTGTAGTCCTCACCCGCTGAGTACTGCAATATTCAGAGTTCTCAGATAACAGTGAGCACATCAGAGGATGGAGAGCAGGTTCCACACTCTCTAGGCAATTTGTCCACATTTAACAAGACAGGTAAATTACCGCATTCCTTTCAAGTTCTCTACGAAATACAGAATCAACATCTTTGAGGCCTGTGTGAAATTAACCAGGCACGAGTGAAGGACGCCCACGACTTCCTCGTCTGCCTTCTATCTCCACATTCGACATATCGCTAATTAACATAACGCACAACAAAGTCCCGAGACCTCAAAGGGAAAGCTAACAAGCTAACACTCCACTGAACAAGATGGCAGTTGGCTCTCGGCAGCGCACGCCTGACAGCACGTTGAAGTGTGTGTGGCTTGATTAAGGAAACATCATGCCCATTAATTATCACTGACATAAAAAGATCATCTCAAATGTTCTGAGGGTCATTAACTAAATAGCTGATCTGCATCCAGGTTTTCAATTTAAAAGCACATTTTCAAAGTTTCTGCTAACCCAGAGTGAAAGCTTCCGGTGCTAAATGCTGGAGCTAACGAGGCAGCGCTCCGTTGTGCAGCGTCGCGTCGTATTGACTCTGCCTCGCTTTGAAAAGGTGAGGAGCTAATAAGCCTCTCTCTCCCCGACTGCAGCGCTGACACTCTGCAACACCTCTGTGAAATCCTACAGATGCAGCCAATTAAAAATTCACAGCGAGGCGGGGGTGCGTGGTCAGGCAGGATGTGAACGAGTTGCCGGACAAATTCCTTTGTTGTGTCTGAAAGAGGTGTGGAACCATTATGCATAATCAATCAGCGCAGCCCAAAGGAAAAGAACAAAGACTTTGAGGTTTTTAAAGTGCTTCAGCAGCAGCAGTTTAAATCGGAGAGGATTAACCATTATCCAGTTTATTTGATTGTGATAACAAATGTCTTATTATTGGAGCCACAAATCAAATACTTCAACCAAAAGGAACAAGTCGTGTTGTTAATATTGATGTAAACGTGTTCAATATTATCTATTAACGGCCATAAAACGCACAAGTAAATCTCTGCACAATATTTCCATGTGCCGTTACACAATGTTCTTACCCACAGCACACAATTAAATACATAAATAAACAAACACCTTACAACCACAAACAACATCCATCTGCCCGACTGCGCTGCGCCGAACCCACTGAGGCCTCCTCCAGCTCTCTGAGCACAGCTCTGCTGGGTCTGTGATGGATGCTGCACCTTCACTGAGACGAATGCAGCCACTGGCCTCAAGCACAGGAAACTCTCTCTCTCACACACACACACACATGCAGGGAGACACGCACATACAACACGACACACACATCCATAACTTAGTAGCTCAACTGCATGTTGACGCTCACACACAACATTAATAACCAAAGCTGCACATGCACTCAAACTCTGGCGACAGATAAAACTGCATTAAGTGTCATGTCTCATCCATCCAGGAGATGCATGTGCACAACACACTTTGCATATAGCCTCACTTCAAAATGCACACAGGTGACCATGCACACAGACACACACACATCTGCACACTCAAGAAAAGACATATGAAGACTGCATCTCGTTTACTAGACAGTGCAGACAGAGGCTTATAAAACATGCATTGCATGTATTCCCCAGCTGTCTCCTCTACACATCCACTCAAAACAATCCAAACACGGGCTGCACGAGGCTGGAATGCTCCATCATCTTCTGACAGGCAATTATTTTATCACACTTCACACGTAAACACTGTGGCCAAACATATGCACAGACTAATGTACAACTCCACCTGATGCCGGCAGAGCTGTGCGCACTAACGCGTACGGTTCACACGGGCGCGCAGGTTAATAATTCAAAGCCCTGGTTAAGAGGGGAGCGCTCCCTGCTTATTAAATTATTGACAAGCAACACCTCGACTCTCTGCTGCTGACCTGAGGGACGGCCGGCAGGGAGGGAGGGAGTCGAAGAGGGGGAGAGAGAGAGAGGAAGGAGGAGGAGGACGACCAGAGACATATGTGAGGTGGAGACGATAGAGGAGGAGGGAGGGAAGCAAAAGTGAAAGTGAGACTGAAACAAGAGACCAAAGGTTCATGATATCATAATGAGCAGGAGAACAGCAGGAGTGATCACTAAATAAATCTCAGAAGCCTTGAAATTGGAAGTTAAATGTGAGTGAGACAGAGAGACAAAGAAAATGGAATGAGGAAAGAGCTGCAGCAGCTCTCTGCTTTATTTACCAGCCTGCCTGTCTGCCTGCCTGTCTGTCTGTCTGTCTGTCTGTCTGCCTGTCTGCCTGCCTGTCTGTCTGTCTGTCTGTCTGTCTCTCATGTCTCTCATGTCTCTCATGTCTGTCTGTCTGTTGCGTTGTTGCTAGGGTCTGCAGAGGCTTCTGCTTCACACAGTATTCATTTCAGAGTAATTACTGCCTTTTCCCTGTGCCGGCTGCACTGGATGTACTGGATGAACTGGATTGCAGCCTGTCACCATATCTTCATGCATGTTCATGTGTCACTCAACAACATGGAACTGAAAAACAGACGAGCCACAAAATTGAAACCCGTCTTTCTTAGATTTCATGAGGACCAGCACAGAAATATGCTCAATACCTACATACACACACATTCACATGACATTTAATGGATTTTAACAGTATTTACATCTCTAGAAAACTTTCCCTGATGTTTATTAACATTTCTACACAAATTCATGTTGCTGTGACCTACAATATCGTGTATATATGTGAATTAATATTATTAAAAAACTAAAATAAATGCACTGATCTACAGGAACGAGATATGAGAGCTAATTGCATTTATTCATCACCCACACTGTTTTGAAGGTTAATATTAATCGCATCTTTCTGACTTGTTTCTAAAACGTACACACTGATTCTCTTTGTGTTTGCGGAGCCTCGGTGACGCTCCTCGGCTCCGTGTTTGTTCGCCTCTGCTCAAAAGATGGCGTAAGCTCTTTCAGCGTGAGTATTACCAGGTGATTTATTTTTAAATCTGCAGACTTTCATTACTCCCATTATGCAAACGCAACACAAACACACGCAGAGAAACACGGAGACTCTCTCTCTCTCGTTCTCCGAGCACCTGAAAAGTGCCGTTGCTCTTGTTCTATTGATTTGTGCCTCGTTGCCTGTGAAGCCATTAAGCTGATCTGTGACAATGACGTTCTCTCTATTGTTTCCTGCCGTCCATCTTCTTCAGTGACCACACTGAAACACCTCTTTTCTTTCTCGTTAGCTGCTGCATCAAAGTCAGCGAGGAAGCTTTCTAACAGACGTCCCGGACACTTCATGGCTAAACGACTGGATTTAAATGTTTCCTCTGACAGTGCACTGGAGCTTTTTAACTTTTCTAAGTAGCTTTGCTTTTGCTTCTGGTTTCACACACGATGGACGACGTGTCTCCACTTCCTCCCACGATCCAGAAATGAAGCCAAAGTATCCAGGTTGCAAACACATTTCGGAGCCTGAGTCTGAGTCACGATCGGGTGACGGAGCAGAAACCATCTCTGAGAAAGATTCTCAGGAATATTCCATCACCTTCGTTAACATTTCGAGATGAGGCTTTATTTTATTTATTTTTTGACATTTTCACCGGTTTCTTAATGAATAATTCATGGCTCTTGATTTGAAAAAATCTGGCATATTTAAGGAAGTGATTTCTATGAGTGTAACAGCCATGTTTCTGCCTCAAGGGGCATGTGTACAAAATCTTAAATAACCTGAAAAACACTATTCACCTAATGAGCTGTTGAGTTTATATCCAAGATGATTTATGTCAGTTTTATCTCTCATAGCTGCTGCGAGGACGTTCAGACGAGTTTAACATCAGCTGCTTTCGTGATGACGTAGAAGCTTAAACATCCTGGCTCTTGATGCTCAGAACAGAAGATGTTCTCGAGCTCCGCTGGCTGCAGATCGACTTTTTTTTTTGGACAAAGAAATCAAAAGGATTAACTGATGTTGTCTTCTAAAACTTTGAAGATACTCGACGACTCGTCCCCCGGAGGCAAAATACTAAAATTATACAATCAACGAGGTTAAATAACTTCTCCACCGATGCTTTCAAGACGTTGGGCTGTCTGACAAACGACAGCTTTCACACGTCCCTGCAACAAGTGTGAAATGAGAGGGGAACATGGAGGCAGATGAGAAGGCTGTCACAAAGCAAGCCCCCCCCATTGTTGGTGAACACAACAACACACACACACACAAAGACCAACAGACAAACATCCACTCGCACAAAAACACTCAGATAACATTGTTGCTGTGAGAAACACTCGCAGTGTTCTGTGTCTCGTGTTGATAAATGGATGAAAGTTGCGTTTTCCCTCATAATTTCCAAAGTGTTGCGATGGTTATGGATAAAAATCATCATCTGATCATCTGAACAAACTGCTCACCACAGTGTCGTAGGGAGAGGTTATCTGAGTTACCCCGGCCTCTCTGCTGCCACCAACCAGCCTGACCTCTGTCTTCTGACCTCTGTCTCCTGACCTCTGTCTCCTGACCTCTGTCTCCTGACCTCTGTCTCCTGACCTCTCTCTCATCAACGTTTACATGGACACCAATATTTTCACAATTGACCTAATTCAAGTTGCTAATGTAATATGAGTCACAGTTGGTAACTGTCGTGTGATCATCCAGCTCAAGTAGCTGTTGTCCACTCGATAATCCACTCAGAATGAACCCATCCAACAGCCCCCCCCCCCCCGTCCTCGGCGTCTACCACCAACTAAACTGCAAACCCCACGTTTCCCTGCCGAGCCGCGAAACAACACAGCCCGTAATTACAGGACGGCCGCAGTAAGTCGGATCGCCAAATCCCAGCATGGGTTTAGAAACGTTTGGGATGGGCATGAAAGCCAGTGTTTCCACTAATCCTATGTTTTTACATCCACCGTGGGAGGTTTAGAGCGCCGTGTGTGTACTGTGGACCGCGGACTGCAGCACTTCAGAGGACACGACCAGCGAGGACCAGGGCAGAGGGCCAGACGACACAACACAATGGTAATCCATCCTGAAACTCATTTTCCCACAGTCCCCTCCGGCAGGACATTACTTTTGTGAATGGCTTGTTTATGTACCGTGTATAGCCTGAATTTACTGTGTGACTGTGTGTGTGTGTGTGAGAGTTGGTGAGTATTGTTGTGTTGTTGCGTAGAAATTATGTATGTACATATTATGGGTGTGTTTTATTACTGCCTTGCTCATTTAGCCAGACGACAGAGAAATTCCAACACGCAGCGAGAGAGAGAGCGAGAGAGAGAGAGAGAGAGAGAGAGAGAGAGAGAGAGAGAAATCTCATGCAGAGGATTAATGTCTTGGTCTTAGCAGAGGCTATTTTCCCTTTCCTGAATCTAGAGGTTAATCGTATTACCTGTGAAAGAGACGGGTAATAACGCACAAAAGTACCAGTGAAAAAACAGGACAAGGAGAAATTCAACACGAGGGAATGGGGGGGTGAAGGTAGAGAGAGGGGGAAGACGAAGAGAGAGAAACACTGAGTGTGGGGCGTGATGCTTGACGTAAGAAGAAGAAGAAGAAGAAGAGAATGTTCTGGACCAATAAACACCTTTGGGGCGTTGGCATGTAGATGAAGGACGACGAGGCGGAGGAGACACGTTGTGTCGCGTTGACAAACACAGGATGAAGGAGAATGATGAAGAAAGTAAGTTTATACGTCTACAGGCTGTTTCTAAACTCACTCAAACTGCTTGAAGACAAGCAGCGGAGTCCAGTTTTCCAGAACTCTTCCTGCCAGCCCCTCGGTAAAACGTCCGGAAAACGTGAGTGAGACCATGTGAGAATTAAGCAGGGAAATGTCTGGTAAATTTCCAGGAACATGTGATGGACACAAAACTGAAATTACGAACTGTATGAAAGAGAGGTGTGATACTCAGACGACTCAGACCAAGACGTCAACTTGAAACGAGATTCAAAACATGCGATGTCTGTATATGTGCTGCCTCCTCCTCTCGACCCAGGCTCCACCCCTCGGCCAAATGGCACTGATGCTATTCGATCTTGAGTTTTGTAAATCAAAGCTGATGTATTTTCCAGCTGACAGTTCAAGTGGGATCTTTTACAGATGTGATTAATCTGAGTCTTCTTGTGGCAGGTGCAGGCCTCTGGCTGAGCACTCTGCGCCCCTGAGATCACCTGTCACTCACCCAGCGTGACGCCCTTTAACTGGGAACAGCTTTGAAGTGATGTCCGTCCACTGAATCCACACTGACGTGTATTAGCTGTCAGGACCAGAAGGATCTGTCCATCCAGACGAGCGGTTTGAGATCTGTGAGATCATCTAACACACCTGAACACAGACCAGATGCTTGGATCGGCACGAACCAACAAAAGGTCAAAGTACTATCATTAATCACATTAGGTTAATTACCAATACCAACTTATTATTTAAAGGTTTTTGTGTAATCCTGATTCTTTCATCTAAGCCAAATGGTCGATCCTGAACCAAATTCCCCCAAAAAACATATAGAGAATAGAATATTTTTGTCTACATCTGACATGACTCATCTTTTCTCTTTCCCCTTTGCACAAAACACGTTTTTGTATATTTAAAACAGCTGTGAGCCGCTCCTCATCCTGTCCTGACAGCCTGTTTTGATCCGTGTGTTCCTCGGTCAACACCTGGTTGACGTGCGTGCGTTGCGGTTTGATCAGGGAACGTCGTCTTTCCGCTCACGTAGCTGCAAATGTTTCGCCTGTGATCAAACACGTCTCGCACCACCTTCAGATGACAGAAGTTCAGTGCACTCTGCAAACATTCACACCGAGATTCGTGCTCCTCTTCTGTCGCCTGATTATAATTCATCCATCCGGGATGCAAGTTAATGTCGAATCCAGAGACAGTAATTGACAGAAACAAAGATAAAAGGGAGCGAGGGCAGACAGAAAGACAGGAGGGGAATAAAAGAGTTAGATAAAGCAGAAGACACCAACGGCACAGTGGAGAGGCCGATTTCATTTTCCTGAGCACCTCTTCCCCCCCCGCCCAATCTCTGCTTTAAACACTGTTTGACAAGGTGTGGTGCGGCGCTGGGTCATTGTGAGTATAGCCTGCTACTGGTCCTTGGGGATTCACAGTGTAATTAGCTCGCGTGGCAGCAGAGACACTATCATGGAGCCGGATCTGCATTTGAGACACTGCAGGGAGGGTTTAAAGGGCCCGGCTTCAATTACCTGATCTGCCGCCGCCTGGAACGTCGTCAGCTGAAGAGAAACGACACGACCTGCTCTAAAGAGGCGTTATTCAATGTGCTCTCTCTATGTCACTGTAATCTTTTATCTCCTTTCTGTATAATTATGATACGGGAGGTGACAGATGGATGGAGGGATGGCAGGAGGGAGGCGGGGGGGGTGAGCGCTCACGATGCCTGCGAGCATGGATGAGACAGCGTTTGAAATGATGGAAGCTCAGATACTTTTGAATATCATCTGCACGATGAACGAGCAGCGGATTGTCAAACTCGCCCGAGCTTCGCCCTCAGAACACATGAACTCGCGGTGACCTGACAACTGCCAAAAGACAAGTTGTCCCTGACTTGCTCGGCAACTTTCATTAGGTCTGAATGATGTCAAACAAATAAGACAACAAGTGTTTTAGAAAGAATTTAACAATCCTGCCTCTGAACGATATTCAATGGAAAAGCCACGTCTGGTTCATTCAAGTGCTTGAATGATCTCCCACAGTCACATCATCTATTTGGTTCCTGGTTGGATTTCCTATCAACAAGCAGCAGCTCGTGAGTCCGACGGCGTCCAAAGTCCAGCAGATTATGAAAAACAACAATCAGAGCAGTTAATTTTCTTTCTTTTCTATCGTCTGAGTATTTTTTTTTTCAGTGTGATTTATTTGTTTCATTCTGTGACTTGGCGCTCGCACGCTGCACACACTGTGCTCATGTTTCCTAATCCGTGCATTCTGATGCTGTGAAAAGGAACAAAACACACAAGAGGCACAAACACATGGAACGCTGATGAGTCCAACTTTCTGGATTTACCACTGTAATGTTTTACTGGGTTGAGATGTTTTCCCACAAGCAGCCAAGCCTGACACCAGAATGTAATTTGGGAGGAAACAGGCGACCAGCTCGCTCCGCCGTCCTCTCTCTCTCTCTCTCTCTCTCTCTCTCTCTCTACATTTTGCATCGGCCTGAAAAGATGTTCGGATTTTTCTTCTTCGGGACTTTTCTGAATCATTTAGATTTCAGAAAAAATACCAGATAATAAAAACGTCCTCTCCTCGCCGCCTCCCTTCCAAGTGTGTGTTTATCATGAGAAGAACTCCGTATCAACAACAGGCGCAGAATTAGTTAAAGTTTAAACTCTATGGAAATGAGAGCTGCATGTTGGTTTCTGCTGATTTACGAGTTGAAATAATTCAGAGAGAAACTCTTGTTTACTGAAAAGAAAGTTTACACTCAATATTACCCATTAATGTGACTAAACACATGTTTGAGGTTAGTTGTAAATAAAACATGTGAGGCCCTTTTCAATGAATCCATTAATTAATGCTTCATAGGATGAGAGATGCAGAAACGGACGGTGTGGTAGACGGAAGAAGAGCAGAACAACTGGGAAATTACATTTTCTAAAGAGCTTGACCTTCGACTCGACATCAAACGCAGCAGATGTTTCTTCCTTCACTGCAGCTGATTTTATGTAAAAGTGGAAAAAGCACATGAAGCCGAGCAGATTACATAACGTCAGCTTCTGTCTCTGAAAACACACACGGGGCCAAAGTGACGAACAGACGGCGCGCAACACTTTTGTGTTGTGTAGGTGGAAGCCTGCTGTGTGTGTGAGCGAGTACCTGTTGGTGCAAAGTGAGTGTGCGCATGGGGGGGGTTCTGTGTGTGTGTGTGTGTGTGTGTGTGTGTGTGTGTGTGTGTGTGTGTGTGTGTGTGTGTGTGTGTGTGTGTGTGTGTGTGTGTGTGTGTGTGTGTGTGCATATGCAAGCATGTGGGAGGATGACTCAGACAGCAGGTGAATCACTTCAGGCAGACACACACTCGTGCTCTCTCACTCACATGCACACATGGATCCACACACACACACGCAACACACAACGGGGTGTCAAGGTTAGCCAGCAGAGACGATAGCACACAACTCCTCCAACCGATTTAGTCCAGTTAACCCTGAGCTTACTCACACACTCACACACACACACAGTATATATAATATACAACACAACACAGGTCTCATGAGGAGGGAAAGGAAATGCACCGACTCATTCTGGTAAAAAGGTATAAAGATGCCAGAGGTTCGCCGCCCCGCAGCTCACACAGGAAGTTTCATTTGAAAGTCTGTCCGGGGCCCGACCACGTCGACCTGCATATGGATGAGTCGGTGGGTGTGAGCGTGTTTTATGCAGATTATATGTCAGCCATGTGTCGCTGTGTGTGTCCTGAGTTTGCTCAAATGTCATGAAAGGTCAGCTGTGGCCGAGGCCCGAGTTTGTGCCCAGACAGAAAACCATGGCATGCACACGTTTCAAACACACACACACACACGTAGACACTCGTAGCATGAGGAGCTGCAGACTACATGCAGACAGCGGACCTTGGATTTGCATACATACATGCACAGCACAGGTTTTAATATGCCAGAGACGTCCAATATCAGTGATGTCACACTTCACCTGACCACCAAGGGCACGCTGCGCTCTGCTTCCTCATACGGGACAATGATGAGGAGGAGACGGATACGCAAACATGGCAGAAAGGAGGCAGAGCTGCTGCTGCTGCTGAGAACTCTTTAAATAACATCTGACCTTAAAAACCTGCTCTGCCCATTTGTACAGAGGCACGTTGCTGAAGGCTGTTGAGTTTAAAAGTGAAAAACAAGGTCACAACAATGCGGAGTCAGGTTCAGCTGAATCACCTACATTATTCACCTGCTTCTTAATATGGTGAAATAAATATTTTGTATGTAGCTGGAGTCTTAGTTCTTTATGCTTAAACGATAATTGAAGTAGTTCACTGAGGCTCCGTGACATTGTTTGGTTTCACTCGTCTGCTGCTGTCCTGTGTCGACTGTGAAAAACAACCCGCTGAGCAAAAGGTTCTGATGAAAGCACAGCTGGTGTCGGTCAGTAAATGGTGAAGCTACAGGAACACGAGTGAGCTCTTCATCTCCTTGACTATGTTGCCCTGTCACTGAGGAAACAATGTACTTCACTATGTTTATAACCCAGAAAAACTCTGGGTTATAAACTTCGTTGTGTCGTCCTCATCCATCTCTGCCAATGTGTGTATTTCATTAAGATTCAAGAAGGATGGAGAAAGAAAAACCACATTTTAATTCACTACATCAGGATTTTTATTTGGATCTGCATCAAATCCGCTTGTGAAGTGTGATGTTAATATTGATATCCGGGTCCAAAACCTTCAAGTCACAAGCAAACGACAGAAGCTGTGAATTTATCCCCCCCCCCCCAGTCGAGCAGGAGCACACTTGACTCGTCTCATGAAATCATCTTCACTTCAGTCTTCACCTAGTAGTCCTAACTCTAGCTAGTTAAGTTAGCATGCAACGGCAAAATACAAATCGCAGTTTAAGTCATAAATGCAAAATTCATATCCCTTAATTTCAAAACCCTCAGTTTGTCTCTGATCTGATTAAAGATCCGATGACCTTTCGCTGTGTCGTCCTCATCCATCTCTGCCAGTGCACCCGTCTACATATGTGTATCCAATTAAATCCAAGAGGGATGGAGAATGTCGACTTTAAAGCTGAAAACAAAGCTCTCGACAACATTACTCACAGTCGAAGTGCACTCAGAGTGGCGCCTACCTCCGACAAGGCCCGACAGTCCTTTAAATACCATCAAGCTGCACCAACACTCGTAGATATCAGCTCCTTAAATATGCCCCATTGTTTTCATCAAGATCCATGAATTATTCTCTGAGAAATCAGTGACAATATCTCCTTTTTCACTCTCGTGCTTTTTTCCTCTTTCCTACACAAACATCCTTTCAAATCTCAATATTTCATGTAAAACAAATCAAATGCAGCCTCAAATGAACATCAGCACTAATTCTCGTGTTTCTGCATCATCAGTAATTAATTGTCTGGGGTCCTGAGGGCTTCCTCAATCACCTTCAGCCTGAAGAAAATGTCCTCAACCAAATAAATCAGAGCGACGCAGCCGGCGGGGCGACGGTGTTTCAGCAGACGGGCGCCGCGGTGCGATTGCAGCACAGGACCTTTAACTAAGGAGCTTGTCTGAGAGAATAATGTATCAGGGCTGAATGAGAGAAAGATGGAGATGGAAGATAGTGAAGGGTGTGGTCACAGCAGAGTGATTCAGGATGTGGAGGGAAGGTGATATCGAAATTATGCAGCAAGGCGACAGATTAAAAAGGAGAGAAGCGAGTGAATGCGGCTGTTTTGGATGCAAAATATTCACAGACTGCCGAAATGATTGAGTGACGAGCGGAGGACTTCACGTTACCCCTCATCATCTGCAGTCCCCTTCGGCGTTCAAGGATAAGAACGTGCGAGGGATGAGAGTGGGGAGGACAAAGAGGTGAGGGTCAAACTCCTCCTCATCCTCCATCTCTCCGACACTCGGACACGTGGGGCGTCCTCCTCAGCGGACCTCCAGTGTCCGGACCACAGGCGTCTTCTCTGTGTTAAGCAGCTGAACACTCAGAGAGTTGAGGGGGAAATAATAACACTTCACATTGAAATGCAGAGGGCATCCTTGAAGATGGAACCGAATTTCAGCCGGGAGGAAAATCTAGGCGAGAAATCTCAGCGATGACAATCAGCGCACTGGTTTACCAACAAGTGCTCGATTTGACTTGCATTAAGATAATTTCAGCCTCAGCTACTCTTGATTCTTCATCTTTTATCAACTGCCTGAAATAAATTTCTCTTTCTAATCTCCCATATCAGATAATTGCACTGGTGCCGTGAATTTATTTAATCTGTAACTGTTGCCTCCGCAGTGCCGCTTGAAACTCAGCGCAGCACATCCTGTTCATTGTTTCCTTAACAACAACGATTGAAAATAATCAAATTTAATGCGATCAATCCCCTCGAGAAATCAGGAGACGCAAATTCTGAATTTTAACAGGAGGTGCAGGAGAGAGGATCATTCAGGAGAGGGGGGGGATTCAGACCAGTTCAGTGACGTAAACGCAAAATGTGTTATTCATAAAGAGCGTTTAACGAAATAGCTTCATCACAAAGTGCTTTAGAAAGCAGAGCGGAGCAGGAAAACATGGTGATAGATGAGACGGAGACAAAAAGAAATAACCACAATGCAAAGATATGAGCAGAGTGAACTGCTGCTTAATGACACTTGTCACCACGAGAGTCTCAGTCTGCTACGATAAAAAGCTTCAGACGCAAGAAACAAACATCTGACGGAGAGTTTACATCCGAGCGTCCACAGCGCGTTGTGAGGCAGTGATGTGTAATGTGCAACCAACTCAGGACACACACACACACACAGACACACACACACAAACACACACCCACAGACCAGAACGTGTGCACACATACAGCAGGACAGAGTGAAATCAGAGTGGAATCACAGCCAACCTCAGCCTGCAGGCTAATCTCCACCGTGTGTCAGCAACACACACACACACACACACACACACACACACACACACACACACACACACACACACACACACACACACACACACTCAAACACACGTTCACAGATTTGCCGGCTGGTGAAATCAAGCTGGCTTTGTGACTTTAAGTCCTGGAAATTAGATAGCTTGCCGCTATTGCGCCCAATTGAGGGATCACACACAAACACACACACAAACACAGAGTACACACATGTACACGTACACACACGGATTATATAGAAAACTAAATCTTCTCCTTTCTCTTGTCCCTGCGTCACCACACCCCTGGCATGTGCTACAGCAGACTTGATTACATTCATATGGCAGTGTGTGTGCACGTGTGTGTGTGCGTGTGCGTGCGTGTGTGTCCGGCCTGATCCTACGGATTTCCAGAATCACCGTTGCAATCTGTTGCATGGACGGATTGGTGGACGGAGGGAAGGAAGGAGGGAGGGAGGACGGGATGGAAAACATACCACAGGAAAAACTAATTACAGAACAGAAGGTCCTTGGGCTATAACACACACACACACACACACACACACACACACACACACACACACACACACACACACACACACACACACACACACACACACACACACACACACACACACACACACACACACACACACACACACACACACACACACACACACACAGACACTGTCTCCATGTCTTCCCGTCTGTCCGACAGGCACTCACTCGTTATTACACACATGCGATGAAGAATAGCTTATCCCTGTCCTCTGCAACCTTTGCCTCCATAAAAGTAACCGCCAGTTGATTGGACAATCATCGCGACGCAGTAACCTCTGCTGCTGAAACGCTGAAGTACGATTGGTCACTTCATAAAAGCCAAGGACTCTCGCTGAAAACTAGACAACTAGGGCTGTATATCCTGTATCTCACACACGCACACATGCATGCGTCCAAGATAAAAACACACATTTGTCGGTGCAGACCAGAACAATCCCATAAATCTAATTTGACCTTATCTTTTTATTGCAGAGATGTTTTGTGCCTCGATCACTTCCTGCTGCTTTTTTTCTGTGAATTCCAGCTGCATCGCAGGGACGTAACGTTGGGTGGCAAATAAACAACGCAATAAACAAGACAGCGCGACACTCCCTTTGAATTTACATCTCAGTTGGATTCGTCATCAGTCGGTCACAGTCAGCGGCGTCGCACGAGGCTCCCGGGCCGCGGAGCGATATGAAATAAGAGGCTTGTTGTTTTATTCGTTCTGTCAAACGTGAGGCTCTGTTGATTCTTCGGGGGTGTTTGACCAAAACCCGATGAATTCTGCGACTCAATTTCAACACAAGGAAAATAAGCGTGTATTAGAAAGATGCTGTAAAACATACAGGACGTGGAAGAGGTTGTTTTTTCCCAGTAATAACAAATCAAACCGAAACCGTCCAGATTTTAACTCGAAGAATCATCACGACACAAACTAAACCTGGCAGAATGGTGAAAATCAGCTGCTCAGACAAACAAGTCACACTCTACTGCTACAGAGACAGTACATTTGATCTGGTTTCACTACAGTGAACCTGCCTTAATGGGCTGTTTGTTCTGGTTGCAGCCTTTATTTTAAGCGTTTGGTCTTATCTACCATTACATGCTCTGCTCTCGATGATCATGCAGGATACTGTGAATAGAGAGACTCTCAGCACAAGGTCCACGAGCAGATAGATGTGTTTAACAGAGTGAATAACACTGTGGGCAGTAAATATTCTGTGGAGGAGTTCACTAAAATATCTATCACGTCAGTCAGTAGAGCTCATGTCTCCACTAAGAACCAACTGCCCCTTAAATTCAAATCAGGCTGCACCAAATTACACACACCCACTGATATCAGTCCTCTTAATGGGCCTGGTTTTATTCATACAGATCCATGAATCAGTTCCTGGGAAATCAGGGGAAATGTCCGATCCTTCCAACGAGTTGTTTTTTAAATACGTTCGGTAGTTTTTTGTGTTATTAGAAACGATCAGGTCGAGAACTTCACCTCCTCAGTGGAGATAGTTACTACATTTAAACTGGTGAAACACACAATGGCACATGATTGCTGTGTGTTTACAGTAGAAACATACTGGCTAATTAATTTTTTTTGAATTGCCGTTGAATGCATGTCGACCGCGGCCTGATCCGTATGTGAACCCCTGTAAACAGTTTCTGACGAGCGCTGCATGATGGGAAACCATTTCCATCCCGGCTGCTGCAGGTGCATCTCACTTGCATCTCTTCCGAAGCTGTGAGCTGTATTTTAACATCGGCTGATACAGAGAGGAAAGGATTGGAATCCAATTTCATTTAATACTCTACCTTTAGGAGTTGTCCTGGGAAATCAGGTTTTAATCCCTCCTGGTTGTGTGTTGTGGCTTAGAGCCCCACACAGTCGAGATCTAACGCAGAGTTGTGTGTTTGCTCTGGAGCTTCCACGTGAGCTGGAGCTACACTGAACACTACACTGTCCGTGTTTGATACGGATAATTAAGCTGCTGCAAACTGCTCCTGCTGCAGATTCACATGAAAAGCATTTAACTGGTGAAACGTGAGATAACGAAGCATCGGCAGAACAAGACAACGATCATTCTCGTTACTGAGGATCAGTTTGAAGTATCGCAGGAAGTGATGGAAGAGTCAGGTCCACACAACGAGCAGTTTGATGAAGAGCTGCAGGAAATGATGGAGGAAGGCCGATTATTATTACCTCTGCAGAGGAGGTTGTGTTTTTATCGTCTTTATGTGTTTGTCCGGCATCAGGAGGATTATTCTCCAGCAGATAATCTGCTCCCACTGGCCTCTAATCAGGAAAGTCCTGTGAGAGCTGGAAGGGACGACTCAGGTCTAAAAATCTGCCCGATTATCCTAATTGAACGAATTCACAAATTGGTCAATGTTGAGAACATCTCTTCGGTTTCGGTACGTTGTGTGATTTGCCGTCTCCTCTGAATGCTGTTTGTGCGTTTGCAGGATTGGAGAGTTGTAACGTTCTGTGTTGTGTGTTTCTCTGTTCGCTCCCCAGCACCTCCCCCTGTATCTGCCTAATCCTGGCCTATCACACACACACACCTTGTGGAGGAATGCGTCAGCCTCCAATCACAGCAATATGCATCCAATCTGCCCGTGTGTGTGTGTGTGTGTGTGTGTGTGTGTGTGTGTGTGTGTGTGTGTGTGTGTGTGTTCTTTCTGCTCCCAGGTGCCTCTCAGAAGTGTGTGAACTTGTGAGCACAGCAGTGAGAGCCTGCGTTGCCATTTCCCAGCCATCATTATCGCGTGAGCACTTGTTAGTTTGTAATGCATTGTGGGACACACACACACACACACACACACACACACACACACACACACACACACACACACACACACACACACACACACACACACACACACACACACACACACAATGCATTACACGCCTCTTTCCTCTGCCCTTCTGTTTTCTTTGTTTCTCTTCTGGTTGTATGTATTTGACCCATTTCTCCATCTGGATCTTCTTGTGTGGCCGTCAGTCCGTCTACACCAGGTCATCCGTCAGTCAGTCCGTCTACACCAGGTCGTCCGTCAGTCAGTCCGTCTACACCAGGTCATCCGTCAGTCAGTCCGTCTACACCAGGTCCGTCAGTCAGTCCGTCTACACCAGGTCATCCGTCAGTCCGTCTGTTTGCCTCCCCGTCATTATTTCACTTCCCTCCCCATCATGATGCCACTGCCTCTTCCTCCATCCATCTATAATGCTTCCAATTTCACACTTCCACTGTCTGAACATCCACTTAATTACATTGCCAGCAAGTTTGCACACTCCCACACACACACACACACACACACACACACACACACAACAGCAACACAACACGACCAGCATCTGTAATTTCAGCACCTGCCAATCAAAGTGTCTCCCTGAGGAACGAGGGCCGACGCGAGGACGCCGGACTCGAACCCGAACTCCACGCGACAGGATTTCCTGAGCGCGCAACGCATGTCGCGTGGCGTTACGGTCACCACGGCAACCGCAAGGGTGTCGTGGCAACAAGATAGGCAGCTGTAGAGCTAAGAGTAACAGCTGTTCATTTGCAGCCACATCTGGCAGCATCTCTTCTCAGTCCACACACACACACACACACACACACACACACACACACAAATGACAAACACACACATTACCATCCCTTCTCCTGAGACCTGTGTGTGTGTGTGTGTGTGTGTGTGTGTGTGTGTGTGTGTGTGTGTGTGTGTGTGTGTGTGTGTGTGTGTGTGTGTGTGTGTGTGTGTGTGTGTGTGTGTGTGTGTGCCCACGTATGTGAGAAAGCCTGAAACATATGCACATTTTCACCCTCCAGGCAAACTTGACTTCACATTTACTGTACAGGGAGCACGCCGCGTCAATTTCAATTTCAGAACTATATCTCCCGTTTTATTGTTTTTACCCTCCTCCCACCCAAATGAAACGTATAATTATGTAAAACATCAATTCCCGCACTCGGCTGGCGGTGCGCCGCGGAGCGCCGGAGAAGGACGAGGCATGTTTGCGTTCGCCCGAGCGGCAGCTGAGAGATAAGTGTGTGTCTGAGCAAACCAACTCCAGTCAAACACGGTGCACGAGGACCTGCTGCCGCACTTAAGCAGGAGAATCAATAGTTCCCAGCTGCAAGGTGTTGGATACAACACACACATCCCGAGGCTGGTGAGGACACCGGCTCCTGGTCTTCTCACTGTATACACAACACATCAGCCCTGCTTCTTGATTCTTATCCTCACTCGTCCTTCTTTAACTCCGTCTCTCTGATTCATCTTTCATCACCCCCCTCCCGTCTGACTTCACTTCTCTCCACTGTTTTCATTTGTTCATGTTTTTTTCCTCCGATCATCATTTGACCTTCTCTCATCCCGTCCATTGTTTTTTTTACACTTTTCTATCCCTGCTGACTTCCTTTCATTTCCCATGTTTTGTCATTTTGTCCACACCTCTTCCCCCCTTTGTTTCGTTTGTCCTTGTCCTCTACTGGACGCATCCTGCACACATTGATACCGTCTCGTCCTCTCATCATTTCATCTTCTGAGCTTTGCAGAATTATCTTCTCCCTCCTTGTCATGTAAACTCACATAAAGTCATATTTTTGATAACTGGAATTGGTAAATAAACCTTTTAATGAATGGGATAATTTACAGCCTCAAAACGAGTTTAAACCTCGATGAAAATCTCTTGAGTCCATGTTGTTTTAATGGCATTGATCTCTGTGTTGGTCTGTTGATTACTTTTACTTTTTAAAAGCTGCTATTCTTGCTCGGGTCTCACTTGTAAAAGGGATTTTTAAATAAAGGCTAATAGAGAAACATTAAAATCAGTAACCAGGTTGGTTTCTCCTCCCAATGTTCTCCTCCTCTTATACATTCCCTCTGTCTCTCCTTCTTAATACCACTTTCAATCTTGTTATGCATCTTCTCATCCTCCCAATTTCACAGCCTGGTACAAACTCTACTTATCTTTTATTTCCCCATCCTCTCATCCTTATTCTCTTCACCTCCACATCCTATTTTCTCCTCTACATATATCGTTCCCCTCGTATTTTCTCATTGTTTAATACTTTATCACATTTCCTCATCCTCTCTTAGTTCTCATCTTTCTCTTATGCCGGTGATTCTCTCTCTTCTAATCTCATCATTTCCTTCACTTCCTTCATCTTCGCTCTCTCACACTGTCTCATCCCCTCTTCATGCTTTCATGTCATTCCATTATTTCTGATTCCTCCATCATCTGCCACCTCCCAACTTCTCCTTCTTCAACATCATCTTCCTCTCTCTCTTCGCTTTGCGAGATTTCAACATTTCAATTGTTTTCTAAGACACGAATTAATGGATATTAGACATATTAGGGGACTGATATTTATAAATGTGTTACAGATATAAATAAAAATGAGGATCTAGTGAATTTAAATGTGGTTTCAGAGGGAGACTGTTGGTATTTTTCTTTACTATTGATTAAGTGATTTGTGCAAATTATTGTGTCTCTCAATGTGTTTGTGTGTGTATGTGTATGTGTGCGTGTGTGTGGGAGTGGGGTTATGTGCAGTAAAGTGATGGTGGAGTCAAACAACTACAATAACTGTGTGAGACATTGGTAATAATTGGAACATGGTGGCTTGTGGGGGCGGTGCATGACATCGGCTCCAAGTGTCGAACGGTATTATCTCAACACACTCAGCATCCGACACAAACACACGCACACACACACACACACTGAGAGACACACAAGAATTCGCACAAATTGGAAAACTTTCAAATTGAGCTATACAAGGTCATGCAGCCACAGAGATGAACATATCAAACCAATCCTTTCTACTCACTGAGGAGTTTTAAAACGCTCGGGGCGTATTTAGCGGTTTAAGGACGTACGATACACTTGGTTCAACTTGTGACATCTGCCCTCGTCGTGCAAAATGCTTCACGGCTTCACGGGAGTTCACTGAACAACAACCAACACAAGAATCTGAAGATGTGTTATTGCCGTTCTGGATCAATTTTCTTATTTCTTTTTTTTTTACATGGACAAATGGCTCAAACACAGATGATAAAATCTAATAGCAGGATTTTTCTGCTCGCCTTGAACACCGGCAGTAAACATCGGGTCTCGGTGTCAGACGCTCCCGAGCCAAGAGCGAGCACTCTCTTTCTGTAGCCGGCTCTTAGCACCAGCAATCAACAAGCGCACGGAGAGAGGAATCCATCACAGGGGAAGGAAAGACACCAATTTCTCCACTGACAGCTGCCTCAATAGACCAGAAGGTAACGTGGGAAGAGACTGCGATGCGTTTAAAGTGATGAAAACAAATCTCTCACAATCTGAACCCTTTCCCCATTTGATTCACTCTTGAAGATACTCTGTTATTAAGCGATCTGCTGCACACAGCTCTGGCATGCTCTCAAAAGTAATTCTGGGAAGTGTCGAGAGTCAATAATTAAAGTGCAGGAGGCAGGTTGAGGGAAGGAGGCTAAAGTGAATCACTACACTGGATCATTACAGTTTTATGAAACATAGGAGTTGTGTTCGGGGGTGAAATCTTCTGCAAACCGCGTTGCATAATGATGCAGAATGTGGCTCCAATAAGACAGAAAGTGAAAACTGGCCCGGACAGCTTCACATCCTGCACTTGGCTGGCGTGCTGCTTGCTGCTGGCGGCTTGTGGTTTCTGTCAAAGCAAGACTGAATTAAGATTTCAACAGATTCCCTCTTTTATTCTGAAGGTGCCTGAATCTGTGGTCAGTGTTTCTCTAACGGTGAAGAGTGGAACGAAGATGGAATTCATGTGTGTGGTCGACAGTCTCGACCCGGATTGTGGTTCCTATCAAAAAGAGAAAGAAGCTTTACTCTCGACATCTGTGCTGTAAATGGATAAAATGAGCGTTGCACTTTCCAAACACCCCATAAATCTGCTGGTCCACGTGCAGGCCAGTGGTTTGCAACATGAAGGTCAGGACCCCCCCCCCCAGGGGTCGCAAGACAGATCTAGAATCATCAGAACAGGAAGCAGCGAAGCAGCGAGGCCCCTCTGTTAAAGACATAATCTGCATTTTTCTTTGTGACAAATTTCCATCACAGTTTTGTTTCAATAGAAGTATTGTATCAAGAAAAAAAATATCTGTTTAGGTATAAAGATGCTAAAGGATAATGGCCCCTCAGTGGAGCTCATCTCCGAGGCCCAACAGCCTCTTTACATTTCACACATTCATAGATATCAGTCCTCTCACAACAAAGAGAGATGATAAACCGGGATCTGCATTAAAAACGTAATCATCTCTTCCCTGACTCACACAGCAGCCGTCCACTGAGTTTCATGATAATCCGTCCTGTAGTTTCTGTGTAATTTTGTTCATAATCAAACCGACAAACAAACGAGCGGGGCTGTAAACCTCCTCCTCGGTGGAGACGGACTGAAGCTGTGGTTGAGCCCACACGAGGATTACAGTGAGCGTCTGACACAAAGTGGCCCTGAACTCATGTTGAGGGCGAGCAAGAGTTTGCATGTGCACGTACACACGGGTCTAACACGGGTCTGTAAATCTAACACAAGCAGCCACAGCCGAGCTTAACTCAACTCCCCCCCCCCCCTCCTTGCTCCCCTTAATTCCCGCCCCGCTCACCGAAACTAATCAACCAGCTGTGGCATGTGATTCCGTCAGGGTGTGTGTTTGTTTAACGCTCCACTTCGCCTCCCGTCCTGCTGAAACCACCACAGACGTTTATCCCGGCTGCAACAGGATTTCCTCTAAACCATTTGCACACATGCACACACACACACACACACACACACACACACACACACACACACACAGACACACACATGCACACACACACATGCACACACACACAGAGAATTTCAAGTGGAAGGTTGCATCTCTTTTCGTGCAGTAGAGGATGATTGCCTCTCATTTAAGGAGATTTAAACCAAGCACCTGATTGGTAAAAGCTGATCCAAAAAAAACCCACAAGATAAGCACAGGTCTGGTTTGATAGTTGCCATGGCAACTCTTGAGGTCACCAAGGAAACAGCCACGTTCATCACCTTCGTGAAGGAGGTTTGTTTGTTTGTGTGTTTGTTTGTTTTCAGCAGGATCACAAAGAAAGTGCAGAATCAATTTCATGGATCCAATCACACTCGGTGGAGAGATGGAGCCGCAGAGCAACATGTTGCACTTTGTCCAGATCGAGATGAAGTTTTCAACATTTGTGTAAAGTTTTTAGGAATTTTTGATGGATCTGGATGTCAGATAATAAACTAACATATTTCTGTGTTGGACTTTTAAAAGTTTGTACAATTTGTTGCAGATTATCAGAATACATTCTTGTTATTTTTCTTTTATAAGAGAATAACAGATGTATAAGATTGTTTGGCCTTGTCAGAGGTAAGAGAAATTCTACTTATTCGTCCACGCTGCTCGAACCAGGAATCACAGAGGAACAATTTATGTTCGCTCATCTCGAAGAACAAACTTTTCCAGAGTGCTCAGCGTCGGGCTTACAGCTGTGCTCCCCGACAGACTCTTCAATCAGCTGCTGTGACTCCGGTCGAATGGAGCGAAGCTGTGGACAATGAATTCAGCTGCACCGGACACAGATCTGAACAAAGGCCTGGTGTATTGTACACGTTTGATTGAGTCCCATTGCCCTTGTTTTTAGATCACACCCATAAATCCACTAGAACACCAGTAACAGTCTGTATCGTTAGTCAGTCTGGCAGTCAGCAGGATTTATCAAAAACTACTCAACCGATTTCCTCACAATATGGTCAAGGGGGGGGACATGACCCAAGAAAGAACCCGTAAATGTTCGGAGAGGATCTGGAGAAAAACGCAGATTTAAAATGACGAGATCGGGCGATGTAAAGATGTAAAACTGGACAAACAGAAATGACTCAGGGTGAAAGAGAGGATCCATAAACCTGATGGGATACGAGAGCTTTTAAGACACATTTCTCTCGTCCACCTCAGTAAAGTTCCTCTGGTTCATATCCACCATCTCCTGGACGGATCATTGTCAGTCTCCCCAGAGTCTGAACGTGTGAAATTAGATAAAAAACACCGAGCACTCTGGGCTGGGAACAATTTACAAGCCTTTTGGAAACACTGCCTTTATACGAGGCCTTCAAACACCACGTTTAAAACCTGTTTCATTAGAAATAACGACTGTTTTAAATAGTCCACCCCTCCTTCACGCCTCACCGGATCCATCTCATTGTGCTGCATGCAAATTCATTCTATGTGTTTTTATGTGACTCTGTTAACCAACCTTTTAGCTTGATCAAGCCAATTTCACATATTCAAAACTGTAGCCCTGCCCCCCGTTCATTCCCCCGGCCCCCTCTCACATCGCTGCTCCTGCATCCGTCTCTCTACAGCACCGAAGTCAATTCAGTCATCCGTCTCATGACTGAAGGAACAGACACGCTTCAGTTTAAATCAATACAACCGTCTTATTTTGCACCAGGTAAGGAGGGAGCAGTATTACAAACCAGTAAGAGAGTCGGACAGTGCGTCACAGTTTCCAGCGTCTGATTTCTAAATAAAGCTGCTTTCAGAAATTCACCGAACTCCAGATAATCTCCTGAAACTATCCAGAGGGGCTGGAGGTGAGAACGCAACCGTCCGGGTCGCTCTCCGGAGTTTTTACTGTGATCCTGGCAGGAAAAATCTGTGTTGATGCAAACATCTCAGGATGAAAAAGAAGAGTCATACATGGAGAAGACCAACAACAGAGGAGTGGAACAGTAGAATTTACGCGTCATGCTCTGCCTCCTGCCGCTCTACCCAGGCTCCTCCCCTCACCCGAAAGCCTCAGGACACATTCCTGTTGTACGACTCCAGATAATATCTGGACCCAATGGAGCGAATAACCTCTGGAGTCTAAAGATCCAATAATTCTGTTAAGTGTGAGTTGTTATTATACCAAAGGTTAGGCGAGCGCTCCCCTGGTCGTCCGGAGTCCAATGAGCCGTCACCGGGGTCTGAAGTGAGTCTCTACTCTGACATGTGACACCTAATGTGCCTTGAAACTGGGTTCGAATCCTTCATGGCTGCATGAACAGACACTTCCTGCTTTGACTCCAGTGCAAAGACTCGTCCCACTGATTTCTCTTTCTGGACAAAGTTTGGGCTCTCCGGGTTTAAGATGCCTGACATTTTACAGCACATTACATCAATATGAAAATAGCTGCTGGCAGAGCGTTCCCCACGTTATCTGATGTAACGCCTCTCGCACCCTCCGAGCTCCTCTCGGTGCCGCTCGCACACTGTGGCTTTGCGTTGGAGTCGGAGAGCAGCACATCCCCCCTGTGATCGCAGCAGTGTTGGGTTCTGGGTAATGTTACGTTCTGCAGTGACCCGGGCACGGAGCAGCCCCCCCCCCGGCCACATCTGGCTCCAGACTTGATCCCATTTGGCCGCCGAGGTCAAAACAAAACCTAAATTTCAACACTTGTGTCCATGTTCATCAAATATGATTTGAGGTTTGGAGCAGGGTTGTGCTTTGAGCTGTTAAAAGCCCTGAAAGCATCATTTTAAATTCTGAACCTAACAAACATCCAGCAGGTCGAAGCTGAAACAGGTAATTTAACAAGAAACTGGCTCTTTTCTTGTTAAATTCTTGTTTTTCTTCGCTTGTAGCTGCTTGTTTAATTTGCATTGAACACTGTGCTGTTAATGACAACAGGAATCTGGTTCTGTTACAGAGAGGGTGAGATAAAGAAGCTGGAATTAATACGGAACACAACTGTTTTTACTTTGTATTAGTCACATGAGGTGATTTGTCATTGCTGAAGAATAAATTACCCTTGTGGTGGATATTATAAAAGTGAATTTCATTAGTGGGAGAGCGCTGTGTTTGTTATTGAAGGATGATGATGCTGAACATGAAAACTCATCATTCTGCTGCAGAGAAAAACTGAGAAATATGAGAAGGGAGAGAAAATCCCTGAATTTATGCATTTGGGGAAAAATCTGCGCTAATGATCTGAGCTGAGTAATTTAAAAAGACACTGCAAACTGCCCAAACTGAGTTAAAGGACTGTTCTTTGATGGAATACATTAACGCTGGTATTAATATCACATTTGCGACCAAACTTATATAAGAAAATCTACATGTATTCACCCAGGGTCTCCGGCCTCGCAGGGTCGATGCTCATACAGTCAACTGTTTGTGGACGTCTCTACGCCACGACACTGGCATCAAAAATAAAAACCACCCTCTAATCGAAGGAGCAGCTCAGTTAACACCTCCATCAGAAAGTCCTCTCTCTCTTGAGCCACCTCTGAACCCCCACCAGAGATAAACGTCCACGCTGCAGGGCCCAGTTTAGGATGTTGATGGTTTTGGATCTTATTTCCTTTTTGCCTGTGATCTGGCTCGGCTCAGAACGATGTGCAGCTTGAACTTATTGATCGTCAACTTGATACACTGCTGGCGCGCTGCGTTACATCTGTATCCGTGCTGGGGTTCTATTAATATTCTCGGAGTGTAGAAAGTGTCCACAGTTGAAGAGACACGCTCGGAGGAAGCTGTGGATCGACGTGCACATGAGAAGGAAACTGAAGACGCTGTTTGTCAGATAAACATCCGTCAGTGGAGCGAACAGACGCGTCGGCAGTTACATCTGACCTGAACTTCCTTTAAGCTCCAGTTCTCCTCAATGTTAAACAAAAGGGTGTTGACGGCTTGTTCATCAGTGAAGAATGTTTGGAATTAAAGCATCTCTCTCTTGTTCACTACTTGAAGCTCGATAACTACAAACTGTAATTGTACCCTGAACGTCTGCAGCTGTAATCTGTGCTTTTCTAATAAACGTCCAACACGACTAAATGTATTTCCTCCCACGCATGAGTAGACAAAACATAGATTTGTGTCGTGATTACTTACATTTAGTCTGCCACTCCTTCCTATGGAGCAATAAACTGAGCAAGCCGATCCAACATGACGTCTTTTTAAACCGTAACATATATTACACATGTCCAAATAATAAGCGTTGAGGTTTACATGCTCTACATGCAGGAAACATCACTTTCCTCAGACTGTCCATCACTGCAGCCGTCTTAACTTTTACATTCACAAAAACATCCAACTTATCAAATGTCTCCTTTGGGCCAAATTAAAACTTTTGTGACCCCCTGTTTTTAAAGAGACACTCGGTCCAGACTCAGTTCGTCCTGATGAGTTTAACTCTGTGAAAGTACTTGTACAATGTCCTCTGCAGCTCTGGAGGAGCTTTTTGAAGTTTGTAGAAAATAACTTCAGTGATGTAATCATTGCAGGGTTATCTCAGCCCGAGCTTTGGGCCTGTGTTTCATTGTGGGGGTGTGGACTTTAAAGGATGTGTCCATTTGCCAGGCAGAGACGGCTCTAATGAACGATGCTTTCAAGTGGCAGGAAGTTCAGTATCCAAGGTTTTTCAAAACTCGGACAAATGTATGCTATTTGACTGCGATACCACAATGTTGGACTGTCCCTTTAAATGATAGCTGGGTCCAGTTCAGTTGTGTATGAGACTTTAAACCTTCATATTTAGAGATAAAGACACTGTTTCATCAGAAGACGGGAAATTAAAACATAACAAGGCTCAGCAGTCTCCTGATAAATTCACTAGATTCAGATTTGGATTTGGATTTGCACCAAAATGCTCACACTCATAAATATCAGTCTCCCAAACAAAGGTATTCAAGAAAAATGTGGCAAATTGCTAATCTTGCAACATTAAAGAAAGTGAAAAATAAATTCCTAGATGCTTGATGCATCGTTCAGCCCTGGTTCTTGATCAGCTGGATCACATGGTCTCACTCAGGAGCCGGAGTTTCCCAGAGAAATGTTGGTCTTCAAAAATCCATTATTCTGTGCACTTGAAGAAATGTCTCATCCACATTGGTTTGAATATAGAAGGAGAGAGTTCATTCTTGACCTTGTAACAAGCTGCTACTATTCCACGCTCCAATATATATATATATATATATATATATATATATATATATATATATATAGTATGTATATATAGATATTACGAGTGAATACAGCTGAAGTTTGCCGACACACCACGGATGGGAGCAAACAGCCAGGAGTGAGTCACCCTGAATCTGAGGTCAGTTTGTTATTCATCAGCCGATAATTGAAGATTTGTTGGAAAATGTTTTTCTTTTATTTACATAATCCTCGGGTTTCATTTTAAAAGTCACTTATGAATCCGTGGAATCGGGAGAGAGAACAATCCCCGGCCTGCTCCGCTCACTCCGGCTGACTTCATCAGAGACCTCCCCGAACAATACAATTCCAATATTGTATCACAGTGCTTGAGCAGATAAACAATAATGGCGCATATTTTCTGTTTCAGCAAGTTCCACAGCTCGATATCACCCACTTCACTCCACGTTTCATTTGATTATATCGGGACGGTAAAGAGCTGAGGCAATATCTCCCGGGCGCAGAAATCAAATATGCATACAAACAAAACAAACTCGTCTTTCCGTCGTGCGCCGCTTCAGATTCAAGGTTTCAGATATTCGATTATACTTTGAGGGACTGTTCTGCTTAATGTGTTCGGCTCGTGCAGTGGTCGTTCTTGTCAAGTTGGACGGATCCTTGAAGAATCCATTATGTTTAAAAAAGAAGAGCACAGCATGGAGCAGAGAGGAATGGAAGAATAAAAAGCCAATGAAATAGAAATCTATCAGGCTCCAGCTCCTGTGCGAGTCGAGGCTCAGTCGGGGATTTGTGGCCGTCACCTGCAACATGGTCAGAAATGATAAATGGTCCTATTTATATATTTAATTTCTAGTCTTGATGCTTCACTGTACAGTTTCTGTCATTCACACACATTCACACAGTGCATCTACCTGCAGCAACGTTCTCTATGAGAACTGCACAGGGAAAAGTTGTGGTTGAAGGAACATTTCTACATGCGGAGGGAAAAGACTGTGATTGAGCCAATGACCCTGTGTTTAAAGGACCACCCGCCAAACCCCCTGAGCCACAGCCGCACTTTCTGTTCCTGTGCAGCCGACGAGGCACAAAAGGACGGCGGGCGAGGTAAAAGCAGGCGGGCCGACCACGTAATGACTGCTATTACCAAATGACTGCTGACAAGAAAGCGAGACCCATTAGGGCTTTATTATGGCTGTGGTCAGGCCTTTCTGGTGCAGAGGATTTCAAGGACGCACATCCAGTCGAGCTTTAAAGATATTCAGATATGAACATACAATGATCTAATCATGTTGTGGAATGAGACCTGACCTGCTCTGGTTCCTCGTGTTCTCGCTCTAAAGCAGACGACAACTCTAGAATCTCATTGTCGTGAACCCACACGTCTGTTACGCGGAAGAATTATTCCAACGAATCGAAAAACAATATTCTTCGTCGCCTTCATCTTTCCTTTCTCTCTCATTCGTCACTTTGGCTCATTAAGGGAAGTTGTTAACACCTTTCACAAAACTCCTCAGCTGCCACCCCCTCCTCCGTCGTCACCACCATTACCAGCGCGACTTCCTCAGTGCCTCTGTTTACCCATTCTCCTGCTATAATAAGGCATCACGCTCACACATCCTCTTTGTTTCACGCTGCTCTCGTTTGCCTCGTCTCCCGGCTTCTCTCTCTCTCTCTCTCTCTCTCTCTCTCTCTCTCCCTCCCTCTCAGTGACAGCTGACTTCCATGCAGTCTCCAGGAAAAAGGCATTTCACTGATGTTTTCGCTTCCATAATTCCACACACTATATTTGCAGCTGAAACTTTATTTGTTTGAGAGGAAGAGACGTAACAAAAGTTCAAAAATAGTTTGCATACAATTCGGAGCTTAGACGGTATTTTTCTGAAACCAAATCCAGCGGGAAAGGATTTTAAAATTAGTTTTTGTATATTTGTTAATGAACTGAATTCAACTAGTGGTACTGCAGTTTTTAACCAGAGTCTAATACATAAGATGACAACTGAAATGAGACTTGCTCTTGCTGTGGGTCAGACCTATGATCAATACTTAGTTTGATTTGTGACAAAATTCCGGGATTTTTCCAAATACCAAATTCTATTAGGAGCCATTCTACGTCCTTCCACCAAGTTTGGTGGAAATCCGTCTGGTAGTTTTTGCGTAATCCTACTAGCTAAGAAACATACAAACCAACCAACAAAGAAAACAGACATGACCTCCTGTCACTGAAGTTCGGTGGCGATAGACTGTGACATGGAGAACTGGATAACAAGGTGAAGAAGACACTTTTCATTTCACTGAGACTTCAGTGTGTTCTCTGCCTCTTCTTCTTCCTTCTGTCACTTCTCGTCTCTTTCATTCCGTCTCTGCAGGCGACACAGATTCACACTTTCCCACACTGCCCCTGTACGCTTCCACTCTCCCTTCCTCCATCTCAGTGACGGCTCATCTCTTTCATTAACTCGGAGCTCCACTCCTCTCTCCTTCTCGTTTCTCCGGACTCCTGATTCGTTTAGGGTTTCCTCCTCGTTTAGTCCTGCACCAGTCTTTCTCCGTTGTTGTTTTCCTGATACCAACGCTCTCACTTTTGATTCCTATCTTGAGTCGCATTTCCACCTCAGCGGTCGCTTTGCTGGCAGGACTGAAATACTGAGAGGAAGTGGCAACAAGTATAACACAGAAATATTTGTCCATCATCTGTCGAGAAGCGAGCAGACAAATAAAAGCTGGATGCAGGACACAGTAAATGGGTTGTAAAACTTAAATGACACCAGGAATCTGGACGATGGACGATTCAGAGCTGGCAGTGACGTCGGAGACAAACATCTGCTTTGACGATCACGTCATAAAGTTGAACAAATGAAACCTTCCTGTCATCGGCCGACCTTGTGCTGGCAATTTATGTTTTTAATGCTTTTTAATCACCTTGTTTAATCTGTAATTCTCTTTACATCAGACTCAGTCGGATTCACCTGAAGAATCTTGACTGCAGTGACGCCAGAATCCGGCAAAACAACACGTGTGTGAGATATTTACCATTTTACACCTTTTCAATGCTGTTTAGCAGGATAACTCAAAAACAACTGAACCGATCGCGAGGCACCGATTTTGTTACGGTTACATTTTGCACGACACAGAGAAAATGAAAATCACTGTTGTTTCCGGGATGTAAAAAAACACAATAAGTACACAAATGCTCATGGGTATTTACGAGCCAACGCCCAGATGTTCGATGCACGTCGTAAAGTTGTGGCTGAAAAGTCGAAGCATCACCGTCTAAACTGCCGAAATAAAGAAAGATAAATATTAGCTGGTTCTAATGGGTGTGAGGTTTCCATCAGCGCTGTTTACTGCAGAGTCGTTTCAGCTCGGAGCGAAAGACGATTTTATCTATTCCCCTTGCAGACAAAGCCAGATGTTGGTGGGTGTACGTGGATTATTTTGACCTGTGGGAAAAAGGGGGCCACGGCATCGAACACTCGGCTCACTCATCTGTCCGAGGTGAGATTCTTGTTCTGGTTCCTGCCGACAGCGACTGATTGAGATGTTACTGCTCAACATTCTAGTTTCTTAGGCTGTTTGCTTTTCTTCTTATTTCTTGGTTAAGATTAATCTCTCGGCCTTAATTCCAAGCGAGCTGCTCGTCACGTGAGAGAGAAAGACGTGAGAGAAAGACGTGCCGCCCCCGGTAAAGAGAGACGAGCATAGGGAAGCCCCGATCCTCCGCCCCAGCGCCGCTGCTCGTTGCTCACCCTTCCACAACAAAAATTAAAACACACACCTCGTTAGAAGAAGCTCCTGAGAGTCTTCATCACAGCTAAAACCAAATGACACGCGTCTTTACACAGTTGCAGCATCAGTCGCCCGTGATCACACTCATCGTCGGTGCCTACGTGCAGCACGAGTGTGCGTTCGCTAACCTTTCACTGCAGCTCAGCGTGGCGCTCTAAATACAGATTCCACATCAGTGACAGCAGGTCCCAGAAGAACTCAGGAAACACTTTGCGACATGGGAAAACAGGGTGTGTGTGTGTGTGTGTGTGTGTGTGTGTGTGTGTGTGTTGTGTGTGTGTGTGTATGTGTGTGTGTGTGTGTCACAGTGAAGCAGAGACCTCTCTTCCAGCCCAGGCATCTCGTTGTGATTGCTAATTAGCTTCTTGTCAACAGCCATTCCTGTGTGCTCTCCTGTCACCGCTGTGGCACAGAAACACAGTTGCAGGAATGGAGACGCATTTCCCAAACGCACGGGTATACACTCTTGTTTGTGTGGACGTGAATACACACACACACACACACACACACACACACACACACACACACACTAATGTTTCTAATGATTATTTTCTTTGTCGATCCATCAAAACAATAATTTAGATTTGTTTTGTCTACGACATGTAAGAAACTAATAAAACCCACGGTGAAGTATTTACATTCTGTATCGTGTGCAACCAAAAACTCAAAGATATTTCATTTATAATCATAAAATCCATCATCAGCATCATAGTCAATCAATCAATCAGTTAATCGCTTAGTAAGAAATTAGTTACAGATACAAAAACTTTGCACGTGTAAAAGCCATGACTGTGTTTGTTCCCATTATTAAGTTCCCCATTCTCTTTTTCTCTTTCTCACACACACAGACACACACAGACGCACACAGACACACACAGACGCACACAGACACACACACCTGCCTGCAGAAGGCACGTACAGTGAGTCTAATGAGGTGCAGTATAGTCACCAGGCCCAACAGAACAGTCACAGTGTGTTATTCCTCCAGCGTCTTGAGGTCTGCCGGAGCATCCTCACATTTACTAAACACTTTGCTCCTCTGTCGACTGCCGGCTGTCACATCACCCGGCAGATCCCGCGCACGTGCTGATGCATTTTCACTGCAGCTGCTTCACGACGTTCAAAACAAGGATAGTCACAGCTGGTATGTCGGAGCTATTGTACTGGTCCGGCTTGGAAAACCAACGAGGAGACAGGGACGGACGAAACCTACAAGATATTTGACTTCACGTGTCGAATATTAATTTAATTTGTGTTGTTACTGTAGAAGGTTTAATGCTCTGATGTTCAGAAACATCACTTTACTCAGACTTCATCGCTGCAGCTCCTCTTTTCAGCCTCTGTCTCAAACAAGGCCCTGCTCTGATTGGTCAGCTGGCCCCACTCTGTTGTGATTGGTCAACCACTACCAGCACTAGTAGAAAATGTCGGCCTCCGCTCGCACTTTACATGGCTTCATTGCGGTAATTATGGAAATGTGGGGGTATTATGTGTCTTTGGGCTTTTTAACTTTTTAACAACACACGGAAAAACCTATTAAACACACAAACTATACACACAGACACTGGAAAAACACTGAATGTCCACTTTAAATCACTGCGGCTGTTACGGTATCTGTTCTTTGCCCGACGGTCGAGCCTTAAGATTTACACAAGGTTCAGATCCCAGTAATATCCACATAAAGTGGTCAGTTCTTCAGGCGAGTCCCGGCTCCTAAAGCAGTAAATCACGTCCGGTCTAGTCAGCGTCTGAACGCAAATCCATACCAGTAAAATCCAGCTGCTAAATTATGAGCATTTAAAAAACGCTGTCCTCTTCAGAACTGAATAACTGAAGGGGACACATACATAATGCTGCACATTTGGAAAACCATTCAAATGGAACCAAATATTCAAATTGATAAATTTCAATTTGACCCACCTGGATTTTTACCGGTCTGAAATTTATGAATAAGCAATGTGTGTTTGTTTTATTCCGTTTTAGAGCTGATATAAAAGTTTAGTGGTAGAAAGGAATAGAAATAAGCCTCTTTTAAAATGAAACAATCGTTTTTTAACTGATGAAAATACTTGATATTTGCACCCAGAAACTCAAACGATGCTTTAATTTAATGAACAAGTTGTTAATCTAATAAACGACATGATCTGAAACTGATGCTGGTTATGCTCAGATCTCAGTTAGTGACTAATGCTGTAAGAGCCACATTTTACTTATTGAGATCAGACAGACAACGTCCCAAGATTCTTTTAAATCTATTCTTAAAACATTTTAACTTTATTTTATTCCCTCTGTTTGATGATTGAACTAATTATCTTTCTCTGTTCTTTCAGCAATTTGTAACTTTTTCGAGAAATAAAGTTTATTATCATTATTATAATACATGTGTATACTCATATGTGTTGTTTGATAGAGGGAGTGATGACAGACAGACAGACAGACAGACAGACAGACACAAATGTGCCAATGACAGTATTTTATTTTGTTGTCTCCGTGTTGTGGATGCGTGGATAAAACTTCCACTGTTTACTTCAAACAACATGTTCTCTGAACACCCCTGAAACTATCGATTCTGACGCCTCATTGGGAAACAGATCACAAACAAGAACATACAAAACTGCAAATGAAAGTCAAAAGCTAAAAGGAAAGAATTCAGGGGACTTTCCAGACTAAAATCCCCCGACACTCTCGCACACAGTCCGATTCTGAGTGTGTAATGAAAATGTGGTCACCGTCTCTCTCATTTTACTCCACTTAGTAGATTCCTACATTTCCCAGAAGTGAGCGCACGTCCCTGAACGTGAATCGGATATTCAGCGGTGAGCCGGACACATGGGAGGATGCAGACGTCTACATGGAAATCTGCAGCAGAGGGAAAGTTAATCCAGTGAAGATACGGAGTCTCGAACTCACTCAGAATACACACACTGATCTGTGGCCGCAATGCATTGTGGTCAACCGATGGAATCTAAGGTTTAGATTTAGGCTTTAGATTGTTTTTGTCGCCGGTAGAAATATAACAAATACAAGAACTGCATATATAATAGGAACCTAATTAATCAATATAGTATTTCTCTGCTGGCATCAGTTCAACAACCCTGAGCAGCAACACTGAACCAGGAAGGAAGAAAATGCAAAAACAATTTGCAGGAATCAAAACATTCACGGTTATAGATTTCTCTTATCCCTCACTTTGAATCCTGAATACAACTAAACAAACAACTGGGCGGTCTAACTGGTCCCAATATTACAAAATGCATCCCAGTTACTTTCCAGTATATGTAAGAACAAATGACTACTTCAGTCCAAACCCCTCAGAACCTGTGAGGCTCAAATAAAGACTGGATTAAACCCTCCACTTGGCTGGAAGATACGATCAGTAGGGACAGGACTCAGTGTGTGTGTGTGTGTGTGTGTGTGTGTGTGTGTGTGTGTGTGTGTGTGTGTGTGTGGCTGTGTGTGTGTGTGTGTGTGTGTCAGGGGCAGCGGTGTCAGTGGAGTGCAGTGTGTGGTGAGATGACACATTAGCCCATATTTGTTCACATCAGAGCTGTTTCAGTTGAACAGACTGAGCGATTGTCCTGAAGTCGACAACCAGACGCTCGAGCTTCCTCAGGGCCACAGCCAATTCAAAGGGTCTGCAGTTAGAAAAGAGAACTGACTCACTGAGGAGGTGAAAGCAGAGAAACGAATGGGTGCCCACACGAGGAGGTTCTGACTGAATCTGTTTTCAGACACAAACTCCTGAACTGTGCAGGGAAATTGGGGCCAGAGCTTCTTCAGAAGATCGAGGGAGAGCGAGGAACAGGTGAAATCTAAAGTTTAAAGGAGGGACGATGGCAAGAGAAGAGGAATTTGACATTTAAGGACTCGTTCTTGCTCCTGAGTGAAGGTTGTGGTTTTTATATTCTTCTTCAGAGGATGATAAACACAGCAAAAATTAGGTAGATCATGCTATGTGTGGAAACGTTACATCGATATCGGATCAGATCACAACAACTTGATCTCTTCTGTATTTTATGTCTTCATACGCATGAGGAGGTCACAGCTGCAGCAACATCTGTGCTCTAGTCAGACCAACATGTTTCACCTTGTGGTTTTCATTAGCGTCAAACATTCCTCAGATTTCTCCTCTTTTCCATTCACCTCGTTGAGCCAGAAATTCCTGTTTGTGGCGTAAAAGGCTTAATTTTCTGTCTCTAATGTTTCTCTCTGAATCACATGACCAACATTTTGACCCTGAGTTTAATGAGGAGCCATGAAGAACTGAAAAGGAATAAAAACTAAAAATAATCCGTGAGCCAGGCATGCAGATTTGATCATTTGTGAACTGGGTTGCTGGGGCCCTCAGGGTACAAGACGTTTGAAGCCACTGGTTTAGCGCCGTCCTCCAGCCCCGCAGCTACCTCACAAACAAGTTCAACTGCTTCAGACAGGCCGGGCATGGAAAACATACATCGCTGTGTGACGTGCGTTGTTGTGCGCGCTCCCCTCGGTTAACTGGAGTCGGGAGAGGTGGAGATAATCTGACATCACTATTACAAATGGACATTTCAGAAATATAAATGGGGCGATGAGGCCAATGGATGCAGCCTTTAATCCATGCCAATGCAAATGGACCCCAAGGTCACTAACATAACACTGCAGCAGCCTCTGGCCAGGACAGATTGACGAGGAACAAGCCTGTGAAATGGGGTCTTTCATAGTCTGGCAGAGTACAGAGCGCACTGTGTAATGTAATGGCCTGGAGCCCGTGGCAGGCTCAGGGGGGAATTAGCTGGAGCATGGGCCACATCAAAGTTTCTGGAGCACAATGTGTGGTTTTTTTTTTAAAACCATCACCCCACTGACCCGGGAGGATTCACAAAATAACCACAAGGATATCGTGACAGAGCGATAATGAGTGAGTGTTTCACCACGTTTCTTTAAAAGCTGCTGTAATTGTTCTCATTATTTTCCGGACGGCACTCACAGCTCGGCGGGCTTTGAGTAGAAGACGTTAAAACAAATTTCAACTCTGGCTTTGCACTTCAGACAAGCTTCAAACGGTTGCATAGCAACAGCAGCACCTACATTTGGGGGGGGGGGTTGTGCTTAGGTGACAGCAGCTGCATCCAGAGAGGTCGACTGGACACGAGAGCTTTGGTGTTAATAATGAAGCTGTGGTCGCTCCTGCAGCGGAGCGAACAATGAGAGGGTCTGAAATGGAATGATACAGATCAAGTGGACTCTCCTGCCGGTGCGGCCGAGCCGGACGATTACCGCCACCGCCGGCTACATAGTTTGAAAAACACGCTCATAGAGAAACGTTGAGATTCACATGTTTAACCCGTCTCAAATTTCTCTACGAGCACAAACCCGCGTCGTTTGTGGAGCCTTTAACTCAGCACCACGCCGTCCCTGCAGTGTAACGGCTTGATTAGAGAAACGCACACTTCACACTTCACACAAACTCCAGAGGGTCTTTTCCATCGCATCGGCTGCTGTATTCAAAGTGACAATCAAAACTCAAAGACGGTTTCATTTTCAGAGACGGGCTGATATTTGCGACTCAAAGTGCTCGAACTGTCAGAGGCAAGCTTTGTACTTCCAGACTTAAAAAAAGAAGATCCGTGGTCAGAGTTTTTTCTCCCATTTTAGTTAATGTTTTCACTCTTTAACGTTATTGCTGCAGCAGTACTCGGGGGTAATTTCCCGGTTTGGGTCCTGGTTCGTCTGTTAATGTTCAGCAGCAGGTTGTGTAATGATTAAAGGACTAATTGTACACAGCGGAGCCACATTATTCTCTACAGTTTTAGTTTCTGCAAAAAAAAAAAAGGAGGTTGCGGCTCTCAATCCCTCTCAACCTGAACATTTTCCTGCTGAGGTGGCCTTTCACTGCTGAATGAACACAAGCCCTGCACAATGCTGGTTAGCTAATACCTACAATAATCTCTTTAACTCTTTACAGTCCTGCGGTACGAGCGCCGACTGATCCCAACACCAACGGCTTCAAACAGCAGATCCACCTCTCTCTCTCTCTCTCTCTCTCCCTCCCTCTCTCACATCTGATGAACTCACTCCCATTGTCTTCCAGACCTTCTCTCTTCATTTAACTAACTGGCTCCGTTTCTTAACACGGCCTGGACGACTCTCCTTCTGCTTCTCCTGTTTGAATCCGCAGCACTCCAATTAGTGGGAATGGGAGGCTCTTCTCTGTCGCGGCCCCAATTTGGGATTTGGGCTGATAAGCAGAAAGCGTCTTTGCATAAAAAGCTTGCCTGGTGCAGCGTTAATGAATTACCCTCCAACCCCTGTTTCATTAAACACGTGCAGGCGGGATAATGGAATTCAGTGAAATCACAGGTGCCCCAGATACTGTACACTTGTGTAAGGTTGAGGTTTTACATCACTTCCTACTAATGTGCTGCAGGAAGGTCTGTGCACTAACAGCTGAGGAGTTCAGTGTCCTTATGTTCTGACATTTTGTTCTGTTCAGTTTGACTTTAAGTTTCATTAAATTCCCTCAAAACTGTTCTGCACAGTACTTCAGGTACAGAACATTTCAAACTACACTTTAAAGATTTACCAACTTCACACAAGACAATAATTCTAATCCTTAAACCTTTGATTCTCTGCCGATGTCAAGTCCAATACATAATCTCACACATGCCAAATGTGACGGATGCATTATTTAGTTCAGGTTTAAAATAAAAGCCGTCACGTTGATATGTACAAACCTAGCACTGGTTTAAGTTAAAGCACCGCAGGTCAAAGTTTCTGTTACTGTGAATAGTTAAGAGAGTAGAAGATGAAGTAATGTCCAAAGGGCCAAAAGTTGAAGATGAAAAATTCTTTTAGACATTTTAAGCTAGATTAGTGTTTTTTTGTGTCAGAGTGAAGAAAGGAAATGAGCAGCCGACAAAAGTTTGCGCCCCCCAAGAGATTTGAGCTCTCAAGGTCTAAGACCTTAATTAGCTCGTTAGGCTTGTTCACAATCACAGCGAGGAAAGGCCAAGTGATGCAAATTTCAAAGCTTTAGAAATAGTCTGACTCCTCAAACCTTGTCCTCACTATCAGCAGCCATGGGCTCATCGAGGCAGCTGCCTTGCTTTAGTGTGACCTTCATGCAGAAGAAACCTAACAACAAAATCCATCAACAGACATTTGCAAAAGGAGCAAAGCAACTAAAAGGGGTCCAGAGTTTCATGGAAAGAACGGCGCTCCCACTGCCGAGCATGGGGTTGGATCGATCCTGCTTTGGGTTTGTGTTCCAGCCACAGGGAACATTTCACTGGTGGAGGAAAGAATGGATCCAATTAAATACCAGCAGATTCTGGGAGAGTCTATGGAAAAGATGAAGATAAAGGTCTGGTTGTAAGATGGCTTCTACACCTCAAAGTCCACAGTGGATGACGTGAAGAGGTTCAGTCCGCTAAACCAAAACATCATGGAACATCTGTGGTTAGAACTCTAAAGAGCAGCAGACCAAGAACATTACAAATCTAGAAGCCATTTGTAGGGAGTGATGGAAAGAAAGGCCTCAAACAAGAATCGAAAGAATGACGACAATGATGGAGGTTAGCGTTTCTCTGTAAACCAGCAGACTAAATGTTTCTGTAGACGTCTGAGTTCATTCTGCTGCTACCATCATGAGTTATATCATCAATAATGATGAATGAGCCTGTTCCTGAAGCAGCCATGACTCCTCACATGAGCTGGTATGTTCTGGATCATGAGCAGATTATGTGATTCTCAGAATCTTTGACCTTCGATGACTCTGTGCGCTAGGGCCTGACGACAGATAACAAAACGAATATTGCTCGGACCCAAGAGTAGATGCAGACAGAAATCTGTCTTTCAGTAACTAAGGTGCCATATTTCACATTCTGCAAATAAAACAAAGTGTAACACCAAAAGGTTTGTGTGTTCTTGGGTAGTTGTGTTTTCCCATCCTCATATGGCTCTAACTTTATATGAATGAACATGATTCAGATCTCATGTCACTCAAGAAGGTAAAAAGTTCATTTTCCAAAATTGAAGAACTATAACTTTATCCGTTCTTTTATATTTCAGAAACCTGATAAAAGAAGCAGTATAATTGATCGTATCGTGGACGTCAGACTTTGTGGAGCTCAGTAAAGCTGCTGCTGCTAAAACACAGATGTAACAGCTTCAATCCTCTTTTATTGGCAACAAGGCCTAATGACACTCGATCTTTAGTCCTTTAAGACTATTTTCTCTCCCTTTATCCTCTTACTTGTTTTACTCTCACCCTCTCACTTGACTCTTCCCTTGCTGTCTGTCCCACTCACTCCCTCCTCTTCCTCGTCTCTCCATCTGAATAAATAAACGCAGAGATGGGCTGAGGAAGAAAGAACACAAGAGGAGAGAGAGAGAGAGAGAGAGAGAGAGAGGAGAGGAGAAACTAGGGCACTCTAACCTGGATGCATCGTCCAAAGCAATTTGCTCAGACAGAGAGCGAGGCGGAGAGGAGGAGGAAAACAAGGAGCTTAAGAGCATCTCCGCTAAAGAGGGGATGGCTTTGAGAAAACAAGCAAAGTGGACTGACAAACTGAACCACAGAGACGGACGAAGACGTGGAGGAGGAGAGTGTTGGTAAAATGACAAAATGGACAGGGCGAGCTGGGTGGGGGAGAGAGAGAGAGAGAGAGAGAGAGAGAGAGAGAGAGAGAGAGAGAGATGAAGATCACAACCCTCAATTTTGCCTTTTTACTGAAAAACTAAATGATGGTTTAACAGAGAGATCCTGGCAGTAAAAGCTGCAACAACAAACACAGATGTGGACCCTGACACTGATGCTTTCAGTCAGCTGCCATTTTACAGAGTTGTTTATTTTAATATCTTTGTATTTACAAGGGGGAAAAACAAACTACATGAATAAATTCCAAACCGTCTTAGTTTCAGCTTCTCAATGGAGCTGCTTTAATTACCGGCGCCTTTGTTTTTTAGTGACTTTCACTTGTCTCTTGGTTTTGATTCTTTTCAGGCTCAGACACAACACACACTCTAAGAGAAGTGACCCAGGGCTCTGAGATACCGTGGATTGATTTCCACTGTTTTCTATCACGTTACAGATGCAGTGATGAATCCGATAATCCCAAAAATAATCACAGATTTATCTTTAATGAGGATAATTATCAGCGAGGAAAGACAAACAAGGAAAGACGGCTCATATCAATGTTTATAGCAGCCAGAGGAATTCATCAGCTACAAAATAAATTAACAAGAGGTGATTTATTCCAGAAACAGACTCAGTGGTAAGAATGGCAGTAAATCTTATGACTCCCCTTGAATTCAAACAAGCTGCACCAAATTACACACACTCATAAATATCAGTTCCCTGATTGTGCGTCTAAGAGCCGTGAATTATTCCCCTCGGAAATCTGTGTAAATGTCAAAAAACTTGATTGTGTTAAAGAAATTCCTTGATCTGCTGCTTTGTCAAGGCTAAAATTCAACGGCTTCTTTTCCTGGCTAGTTCGTCCCATTCGTCCACCAAGTTTGTGGAAAGTAGTTTTTGCGTAACCCAGCTGACAGAAGAGCAAACTAACCAACCAACCAACCGATGGGTGAGAAACGTACTCAGAGAAATGTCGTAGTTTTCAAACGTGAAGGAGGATATTTATGGAAACACTGTAGAGACAAAGAGGAACAGAGGTCACAGCTTAAAACAGCTGCTAACCAGCTTCCAACCTAATTACGACTTGTGTCGTTTTAGTGGTGCTTCCGCTAAACCAAACCCATATTTTCCATCAACAATTCATAAGCAGTGCGGTGAAGTGCACTGCTGTTACAGCCTTTTAGCAGTGACACACACTTAGGAAGGAGATAAGAGGAAGAGAGCGTGGAGGGCGGATCAGGTGCAGCTGGAGAAGGTAAACGGAGAAGCACTGAGTGGAAATATAGGGTCCTCTTACAAAGAGAGGGTGAAAATAGAAGGAGGTGGGTTAACGAAAAGTCACCGGACACACCCGCGTCAAGCACGGATGAGAGGGGCCGAATAAATAGGTGACGCCACGCGGAGCTACTCGCTTTCAAAATGTCAGGTCCTTTGAACCTGGATTTTAACCTCACGGGGACGAGTGCATGGATTTTCTTGGGGACTTTATTTTGCCAGTTTCCTTAAAAATTCATCGGGAATGCGACAGATGAAGAAGACGCACAGAGGAGGTGGGAAACGTAGCCGAGCGATGATGAAACGTGGGATTGGGAGGAATAAAGATGAGTGGCCCCAGAGGCCGGGGGAGAGAATGAGGAGCCGCGCACCAAGATGAGATGGAGGCAGGAGAAAGATGAAAAGATGGAGTGATCGTGGAATGAAGTCAAGTGAGCGTGGGGTTGAAGGTGAGATGGAAGTAAAGATTGAAAAAAGGGGATTCGGTGGAAAACGGATGAACTCGGGCGGCTGCGGGTAACAAGAGGAGGGGGGAGTTAAAGGTAGAGAAGAGGGAATGAGACAAAATGAACTTGGGAGACAGCGGCAGAAAATGAGACAATGAGGAGGATGATAACGCACAGAGGATGGTGGGAGAGACGGCAGCACAGGGAGGGAGGGAGGGAGGGAGGCGAGCGACTAAAGAGGAGGAAAGGGGAGCACAGTGACATGAGGAGAGAGAGGAGGACAAGGGGGGGGTGGCTCCTCGGAGATAGGCCATTAATAATCCATGGAGCCTTAAGTACTCCTATTGAGGGAGAAAATCACTCCTGTGAGCCTGGAAGCCGCCGCCATCCTCCCTCTGCCCTCCTGCCTCATTCCTCTGCCGCTCCTAAACATGCCCTCTTTTTCTTTTGTTTCTCTGCGTGTGTTTTACGGCGTCAGGAGTTTTTATCGAGTTGCGCCGTTGCTCGAAACGTGGAGACAATCTCTCTCAAGGCACCTGCACACTGTGCAATAACAGCAATCTCGCAGGTTCATTGCTCGTCACGCTGAGCGAGGTGGTCCGGTTAAAAAAAATCCCAGTCCCAATCTGCGTCAGACGACAACATCGGTTTGCAGGCATGTCAGGTGGTGTGATGAATACCTGATGAGTTTCACAGAAGGGAAAAAGAAAGACTTGGCTTCCTGTTGCCTTTGCCACACCCTTCCTTATATTTTTGCTTTGTAGGTGCGAGTCTCTACCCACCGTGACGTCACCCACTGGTTGTTATGGGGGATGGAGCCTGACTAAGAGCTCGAGGTCACTAGGAAACCCACCTACACCTGCAACCTCTACCCATTGGATGGTCCTCGATAGGATAAGTGGTAAAGACAAGGGATGGATGGACTTTCATGTGGTATCGAACCATCAGAAACGGTTCCAGCTCTTTCAAACAGATCATACATTCTTCCTGAGTGGGTTGAGTTTGCACATGAAACTGTAGATTTTTCTTTGTGGAGATATTTACGGACTTCTTGTAAAAGTTATGATCCAGACTTAATTTTTTGACTTTGGAGGCAGCAGTTGGCAAAACAATGTCACCACATGACTGTTAGCAGCTGCTGGAGTGTTAGCTGATATCACACAATTGTGCTCCAGTGTCGACTCGAGCTGTAGCGGCGCTCACGCTGTGAGAATGTCAGACTATTGAAGCAGGCACGCTCGGGCAGCCAAAGGTCTAACTTTGTAAGTTAGTCAGTGGGTCTTCATCCATTTCCCTCACTGTGTGTGACTAGTGTTGTGTATTTGGCACAGTCGTGCACACAAACATCCAGATTACAGGTTTCTCCACTGAGCAGATTTCTTAAATGTCACCGGATACCTGGTTTCTTTATTCAGGGCAGGATTCCTGGGTTCAGCCACAGATTTCTCTTTGACGAAGTTGATCTCCTGACCGTGCGCACAGTACGCCATGTACATTTAGAAGTATAGACCCGCTGCATTAAAGCAGAGATCATGTCACGTAGCGACTCATTAAGAGTGAAGGCAGAGAATAAAACCGCACTCTAAAACCTAAGTTTAAAAACAAGCTCCTTAAACCTGAGGGTTTTCTGAAGGGCACACTGAACTGCCAACATTTAAAAAATAGATGTCCTAAGCAGATAGAGATATGAAAGTAAAACCTTTGAAAACATTTGGCTTTCATCGCGGTTTCTTTTAACCTTGTCAACAAACAACAACCTGATCAGCCATCGTCTGAAATGCTACTTTAAAAACTTTTTTTGCAGACTAAGAGCGCTAACAAACAAATTACAGGTTTTTTTAAAAATGCATTTTGCTTTTCCCTTTCAGCGAATCACAAGAAAGCAATGACATCATGGATGAGACGCACACGGTCTAAATAGGTTAAAATAATTCCACTCAGACTGAAGCAAACACAAAGTGGCCTCAACATTAGTTTCCATCATTTAAATACTTGTTAAAACAGAAAACTGTGATTCTGGATCAAGGTCAGCAGAGCACACATCTGACTAATAACCTGCTGCATGGATTTACAGTAGCAGTTACTACGGTGCATGGAGAGTTAACCCACGCATCCTGCAGTCGCTGGGTTACCAGGTTCCCAGAGTGCATGTGTTTATAAATCCTGAGTGATGAGAGAAGATTTCACGACATTTCCCTGATGATTGTTGACTTTCATGTCAGACACCCTGAAGTTTCACAGAGCGTAAATGTCTTTTTTCTCCGCCCACCATTTATATACACCTTCCTTTCTGCCTCTCAGTCTTTCTCCCCCGATGCCTCCCCAGTCCTCACCCCGTCCTCCCCAGGCAATCACCATTTGAACGTCTATTAAATTGGGGTCAAGTCGGAGATCACACAACACGTCGCAACTTGTATTTAATTGCAATTTCCTCTCAGGTTTTCATATGGACTGGTCCGTTTCTCCCTTTTCTTTCTCTCTTTCTCTCTTCCTCTCCCCTCGTGGCATCTTGCTCATTGTCTTTGTCTACCAATGCTCTGGTCACTTCTCTGTCTCATCACACAGACAGAGAGACGGAGGGAGTCTCAGAGAAACAGAAAGGAAGTGGTAAAGACTAAAAGAAGACACGAGAGAGGAGGAAAGGAGCAGTGGACACAGAAGATGACGAACGAGTGAGGCAACGACAAAGTAGACGATAGAGGAAAAGATGGATAGAAGGAGTAAGTAAATCGAAGGAAAGACACTGTGCTTAGTTCCCATTTGAGTGACAAGTAAATTTAAAGCAACCTTTTGAAATGATAATTAGATGTACTCAGGAATATTGGAAAAACTGTTATTGTTCTTTAATATCAACCAATCTAACATTGAATGTTTTGACCTGCTGATAAAAACTAAAAGAAATCCACCAGGCGACACCTTTTCTGGGACTTGCTGTTGTGCAGTTACATTTAAAGTCATTATCTGGTATTGATGCGTGTAACAACTTGTACGTTATGTCTGTTACATTTCTGGTTTGTTTGGAAAAATGGGAGGGAAAAGGAACCTGTTGACACGAGCATCAAAGTGTTTACGGCTGAAAAAGGAAAAGCTCCGCCCATCTATTAAAAAACCCTGAGAAATAAGACGCCACAGCACCGCCCACCGTTTGACTGACAGGTGAAGTGCTGTGCAGGAATATTACAGCGACGAGCATCAAAGAGATGAAATCAACAAAGACTGGAACTCCATGACGTGAGGACGGCAGAAACAAATCAACCTCGTCTCTCGGCCTTGGTTTTGTTTCCGTATTCAATACGTCATAATTCACAAAAAGACACGGAGACAGAATAAATGGAAGAAAGCATCATGTGAAGTCGTCGCTCTGCAGGACTCTGACTGGTGACAACAATGAATTCATCAAACCACGGACAAACTGCTGCACAGCAAGACACCGAGTCCAAGACAGACAGAGACAGAAAGATGGAGAGAGCTGAAGATGAGAAAACGAATGAAAGAGAGGACGGGGAGGAGCCAGGTACGGGACAGGGTGGGAATGAAAGAGAAAACGAGGGAGACGGCGATAATATAAAAATGGGATGAGGTTGAATATCAATAAAACAAAAAGGGAAGCGAATTAGGCCTTTAAAGAGAAAGCAGTTTAAGGGGGGAAGAGGTAAACAGGGTCAAAAGGCAGAGGGAGTCTGGAGGAGAGAGAGATGAAGATGGAAACAGAGAAAAAGAGAAAGCGGATTTGACAGGTGGAAGGGAAAAGGAAAAACACAGCATAGGGAATGAGGAAGAACAGAGTCGGGGGCTGAAGCCAGCGAGGCGTCGCCTGAGGCAAAGCTATTGTCTGTGTGTGCGTGTTCGTGTGTGCGTGTGTGTGAGTCTGTGTGTGTGCGTGCGTGTCTGTGTGTGTGCGTGCGTGTCTGTGTGTGGTGTTTACACTCAGCTGAAGATATTTTCAGTGCCAGAAAACATAGCTGGTGGACGGTTGCCAGCGTTGCTCCCCATCCCTTTGCTTTTCTGTCACTCTGGCCCTGAATCCCTCATCTGCTCCTCTATTCTAACGTCTACATTTTGAAAAGTGTAATCCTGTCGAGGTAAGCCGACCACAAAGCGCGTCTGAAAGAGGATATGATTATTTCCGTTCAACGACATCTTCATGTTGTCACGTGAAGTTCGGCGGACTTCATTTTTCTCTGTGTACGTGTTGTTCCATGTGCGGTTTATGTAAAACGTGAACATGGAGCACTGAGGCACATAGAAGTGTGAGGATGCATTCATACTCCGTCAAATGGATAATGTGGTCTCCCTTAAGATTAGCTTCTTGAGACCCCATCCTTTGTTCATTCAAACTGAAAAACATCCTGAGAGTTCAGATGAGCACTGTGTAACAAACATCTACCAGAAACCTGGGCTTGCACGCACGTGATTGGTCGACTCAGCACCTTTGCAGATGACACTGTGTTGTTTTCGGGCTAAAGTCGAATCAGGTTTAAAAATGTCTTTGCAACACAATCCTGCTCTTTTGTTTTTGGTGTGTTTTTTCTCTACACTGGCTCATCCAAGGGGCTAATGTGGTCTTACAGTAAAATATTCAATTGTGTGGGTGTCAGGTCTTATTTTTACCAGATAGCGAAAACTTTGCACTTGAATCTGTTCAAATCTCAGTGGAGTCAAGTCCGAGTCAAATGTTTGAGATCGACGTCTGACTGAAACTTCTCAAACAAAAACCTTCTGTTTCCGCTTCACCCCACGTTTTGATTTCCGCAGACGCCGATGTGCGCTCATGTGCATCGATTTCATCGCTTTAACCTCAAAATGCTAAATTTACATCTCGAAGAAAAGCATCGCCAACATGCTCGTGAATTCATCATCTCTGACTTATACTTCTCACCAGTGAGCAGAATACATATGTCCCCAAACAGCATGAATCACTGCCAGTTTGGCTAATCCTTCTCACACTGCTGCAACTATTGGCCAAGTTGTGAGTCAGTGGATTTAAGTCCGGAACAAACTGAAGCTGAACCTAATGTGGAATGACTTAATCCCTAAACTGCTGCAGATTCCACTGATCACATTTCTGTTCCTTCGTCCCATTCAGAGACGTTTGATATGATCGTTGACTTCCTGACTCATCTCAGTCGTCGACTAACGTGGTCTACGCTCTAAGTGGCTCGCTTAATCATGGCTAACGTGCATTTTATAAGATATATAAGGCGAACAATTTATAGTGAATTTAACTGGAGTTTCATAATTGGGCTGTTGGACCTTGTGGAGGTTCATGCTCTAATGTGTAACATCCCCACTTAAGTCAATGGTGGTCGTTTTAAACTTTAAATATAAATAAACTTTGACTTTTCATTTTGTTCATTGTAAAAACAAAGTCCTAATTATCAGGTTATCTAATATACAATTCATTGGGGGCTCTTTTTTTTTTGTCCCTATGAGAATGTGGCTGTTTTTACCGCTCCATCGCTTCCTGATTTGTTTCTTCTCATATCAGTAAAGACAGAAATATCACATCGGGTGTCCAATTTCACAGCCCGAAGAATCTTACAACACATCCATCGAGATGCCGAACGCCACATTAGCACCTTGCTGTACTCGTTCAGCCGTTCACAGGAAATCAAATCCCACCCGTGTGTCGCTCTACCCGCTGAGCATCACGGCTCCATGTTCACAGTAGGAATTACAATCCCCAAACGACCACACAGTTTATGAAATAACACTAATCTGCTAATGCTATCGCACCGCGCTGCCAATACTCGTAACGTTGCCAGTGGCCGGCTCATTGTGGCAAACTCAGTCCTGAGGTCTCCTGCAATCCCCCCCATTTTTCTTCTGCCTCTAAATCGCTTCCTCCCTCTTTTCCCCCTGCAGCGTCCGAAAAAAGAAAAACAACATTGGCACGCGCTGCTGCTGAGCTCACTCACATCCAGCCATGACAAACACAGCCAGCCGAGATGCACAGCGAGGCAATCAGGCACACAGACAACCAGAGAGAGGGAGAGAGGGAGGGAGAGGGAGAGAGAGGGAGAGAGAGGGAGAGAAACACCACGACAGAGGAAACTGTAGAAGAATAGAGATGGAGGCCTGAAGCCCGGGGGCCTCATAGGGCTGTTGGTAAATAGATGGGTTCAGGGGAGGGAGGGGAGGGTCCCACTGTTCCTCCCCCGTGTCACTCCCCTCTGTCGTCTCTCAAACATGCACCAGTGCTCTCCGTGCACAGAAGCAATGTGCAGACGCACGATAAACCGGCCGGGCGGGGACGGAACAAGCCGCAAACACGAAAGGCAAATTCACAAACTGATACGCATCTGTTTATCTTTACGTGCTGTTTTCACTGGCGTCTCTTCTCTCTCTGTCTCCATCTATCCCTCCATCCTCTCGTCCGTTTTCACCCCTTCTCACCGAGCGCCTCGTCTCTTCTGTGTTTGCATTTCAACCACACACCAGCCGAGGAGATTGTCACGATCCCTGTGACGGCGAGCTGCTCGTGACGTCACGCTGGGTTCAAACGCCGGTCACGACCTGTGGTGCGTGTCGTCCGTTTTCTCTCTTTCTTTCCCTCAAACAACTTCGGACTGAGGCAAAAGTGGATATTAAAAATACATCAGCTTTCCACATTAGCCCGTGGGCAGAGAATCAGCCACCCCCCCCTGCACCAACATGCACTCTAATCCCCTTCACACGCACGCTCCTGACCCCGTCGTGACCTGCCCTGACCCCCATTTGTTTTATATTGTCGTCTCCGTGTTTCATATCTACTCCGAACAGCACCGCCCCCCCCATAAATCCTGCGTGAAAAGGATCGAACGTCAACGAAGTGCTCCTTGAAAGAGTACGAAGGGTCGCCCACTCTGAATCCCTCAACCAGCGACGGCGAAGCGGAGCTCCATCACAACCCACCACTGGCCTCGCTGATGAAGTGCATGTTGCGTCGTATCTGTTCAGCACCGCCGAGGTGAAGCCAGCAGATGAAGTGGTGGAAAATGGCAGCGGGGCGAAGTGTGTGTGTGCGGCGTCGGACGGCATTTTTCTCAAACTGACACACGAGACCTCTCAGCTCGACTCGGTCGGCCGAGAAAATTCCCCTCTTTTGATGTAGTGCACCACCGTAGCCCCCCCACGCACTCTGCTCGCCGGTGGATGGGTTCATCTATCATTCCTTAAAACAGTGAAAGTCGCCATTATGGAGCAGCCTGAGGTGCCAGGACTGCAGCCAGGTAACATTTCTCAAATGTCAGCGGGTGGATTTTGGTTGAAATGGTCATTGGGAAGGTTCCAAAAAGAAAACCACCAAGTCCAAAATGGTGAAAGCAGTATTTTTGTTTAAAAAATTGCAAATACATGATTATTTAACTGCACCAGTTTTGCAGATACTCAAATATTTGTGTTGATATTGAATTGAATGTCGATTATACAAATAAAGAAGGTTATTTAAGTTGGTCTCTCTCTCTCCTTATGAGCCCATGTTGAATGGCTCGATACCGGCTATTGTTCATTTGCCCGAGAGTCGGATTATTTCCTCCTTAGTATCTTGATGTGGCACCGGTTCCTCTACAAAGAGCGACATTATGACTCACAACCATGTTTGTCCCTCATTGTGGCACTGGAAGGAAAAAATGCTGCTTACCGCTCAGGCAGATTCTATTCAGTGCTTATAATAAAGCTCGCTGGAGGAAAAGGTCAGGAAATCTACAGGCTACTGTGTCTAAAGAGGAAGAGGAAAAAAAAACATTAAACCAGAACTAACGAAAGATTAATTTCTTTTTTATTTGTTGTTGACACAAAGCTGTTGAAAGAAAAGGGAGAATTCAACTGGGAATGATGGTATCTGGCTCCTTCCACGGACAAGAGAACCAGACTCGAACAATTAACTGCTTGAGTGTTAAAGCTCGTCTCTGAGAGGAATTATTCCCATGAGAGATGTGAAGACACAAAAACAACAGTAATATTACGCAAACCAAAAAGCGTGTGTGGTCGTATGTACGACAACAGAAACCTCTCGTGAGCGTCCAGGCGAGGGGAGGAGCAGCAAGCAGAGGCAGGATGGAACGTATAGAGTTTGCTTCCTGCACATCGACACCAGCGTCGGCTTGTGTTACTCTTAACGAATCTAATCACAAAACAAAAACCTGATGTTACACATTCCGTCTAAGTCATTGTGTTCCTGAGAATCCAGACCAGCGTGGGAACGTGTCACTGAGCTCTCGTTAGCAGGATGGGAATCATTCACTTTGCCTATTTCTGGTTAGATCTTCTCTTCCTCCCCCTCCGCTGCCACTTCCTTCACCTTCATCTTTTTTCCCTCCTCTCTTCTGTCAATTGTCTTTCTCTTCCCAAGCCCCCCCCATGTCTCCCACCTTCTATTCATATCTAGAAACATACCTCCTTCTCCTTCTTTGACTTTCCTTCCTCCTTTTCTCAATCCTCTCCATCTTTCTCTATCCCCTCCTCCTGCATCCCTTTGTTCCTCCATCACTCTCTCTCGGATCACAGCTGAATTATGAATGTCTCTTATATCCATCACCACCTGCCAGCCAGTGTGTGTGTGTGTCTCTGTGTGTGTGTCTGTGTGTGTGTGTGTCTGTGTGTGTGTGTGCCTGTGCAAACATGCAGATTCATGCACAAATCAGTGTCTGCACGAGTGTTTCCGCGCTCGTACAAATTGTTGCCACGCCAGCCTCATCGACCGACATGACCACTCCACTATCTCAACCGGCGCCAACTCAGGTTCCAGGCGACAATTAAATCTCCGCCCCACAGGACGGTCGTCTGGCAGAAAACAAACACACCTGCTCTAGCCGGGGTTCTGCAGAGGAATGACATGCACCCACCTGTCAGGCGGGTCTGGCAGGGTTCGATACCCTGCACTACCTGTTCAGTAAGTCCCCCGTGCACCGAGCTACAGCGAGTGTTGGCTGAGTTCACGGTTTAACAGGCTGGAGATTTGCTCAAAGGAAAACAGTAAATCAATGTCTTGATGATTTATCTTGATTTATTTTTGCCCTAATTGCTTCACAAAGGGGTTTGAGTTTATGTAATCAAACACCTGGACGCTGCCCACTGCAACCACAGCTCCCACACGCCCGGCGACGCGGGGCTGAGTGTTTTGCTCGAAAGGTAATTTGGTGGTAATTGTTCAGGGCAGGCTTTTGTCAAACTGCCAGCTCGTTTTAAACATTCAAGTCAGTCCGGAGCGACCAGGAGCAGGATGGAAAGCCTCGGCTGCACTCGGAGCCTCGAGCCTTTAAAAGCAACACGACTGCTCTCTGGCAACAGTTTAACTTTCAGGTCCGGAGGTGTCAGCTGTATTTCACTGGAGGTTGACTGGTTGGGAGCTGGTGGGAGTTTATCTGCTGCTGCACCATAAGGCTTCTTCTTTGTTGTTTGCTTTTTAATTTCATCATTACCACGTTTTCACCCCTGTCTTTCTGTTTGTTTGTGTTTGTCGAGATTACGCAAAAAAACCCGCTGGACGGATTTCAATGAGACTTGGTTTCTCACGAGGACTGAAATCTAGGATTCTGTGCAATTTGGTGCAGCTTGAAAAAATGTTCTTGTCATTTACAAGAAAACCTAATAACTAAAATCTAATACTCAGCTTTGTTAATCACAGGCTGCCGGGTTCATCTTTCAAATCCATGTTTGGACCTTTTTTATTTTAAATCACACGTTATTGAAGAAAATGAGAATGTGTTTCTTCATCTTTCCGTCTATTTTCTGATCCCTTCTTTTCCCACAAGCTGGATGTGTAAACGGTGAATATAAATGTACTTTCACATCCGAGACCTGCGGTTCATAAAGTTCAATCATACTGGGAACAGCCAGTGCAGACGATTATAATTACACTATCACAGTGAGGTTGGGTGTCTCGCAGGTGGAGCTTTCAAAAACACACCCATATCCAATCAACTTCTCTGAATAAATAGAAGGTCAGAGTGTTTTTTATATGATAATGTGTTAATTTAAAAAAAGCCCCAACACTTAATTACCACAGCATCTTCAGAGCTGCTGCAATTTGCTCTTTAGGATTGCTGCTCTTTAGGATTGCTGCTCTTTAAGTTGCCGCTGCTCCCGTCTGAACAAACAAGCGTCTGTGTGACATTTCCAAGTCGTCAATAATTAGGTTTATTGTGATATTTTGGCACGTACAAACATGCTGCTGGATCCAAAGTAATGAGAATCTCTGCCTTTACACACAACCCTCCGTGCACTTTGAGCACTGGCGCACTATGGAAATCAATTGAGCATGGCCTGATACTGTTTAGAAAAGCAGATGGCATGTCTAAATGCTAAGCAGGAACCAATTTGTTCATTTCATACCAACAATGTCAACAGCATATTACCCATTGTGTCAGTCATATCCACACAGCCACTGCACAAAGCCTGCAGGGCACATTTGTGTAGCCGTCCTAAAGCCACGCACATAAGCAATTTTACTGATATTATATATATTAGGGAAACAGGCCATGACAAATTGAAATGTGGGTGTAGTGTAATGTAAAATATCATAACGCCAGGGGAGAGTCAGATTGTAGAAGTCGTGGATACATGGCCACCTCTGGTCAGCGAGCAATTCCTGATTTGCATGTCAAACACAGCTTCGGCCTCCAGGTTCAAATCAGGCTGCATTTCATTAAACAGACTTCAGACACAGGATCAAAAGAATTTAAATAACTGTATTCATTCATTCTAACTCGACACATTGGGTCAATGAAACAATGTTAACAGCAAAGAAAGTATATAAACCTGACTTCCTCTACTTAGCTTTACTGCTGCTTATTTATCTGCACATCCTCAAGTCATTAGTTTATATGGACACCAATACTCTGACATTGAAAAAAGCTAAAGTTACTTAAGTTTTTGAACTGAATGAGCAGTGTTGATGAATCCCTGACATTTGCACTACTTGCTTATTTAATCTGAAAAGGTCTGATGACCACGGAGCGTCTCACAAAGTGAAGAGGTGTAACTCTGCATGTGAAGCAGTCGCCCCGACATCCAGGAGCTTTCCCAGCAGCCAATGGAGCTGGAGCTGCTCTGCACAAGTCAATTTAACTGCATCTGCTCCAGAGCAGCTGCTGAAACTGGGAACAGACACGGAGATTACCGAACGCCACAGAGACGCCAAAGGTGTCACATCAATAAACGTAAGCCATCAATAAACAATTTGACCTGCTCCGTTTCCGCTGCAGTTTGTCCAGATAAGGCAATGAAACTGGTGAAAGCACCAAAGTGTCGTGAAACGCTGGATAAAGAGACGTTGGCAGTCAGAAGCGTGAACGCTGCTGAACGAGTGAGTGGGTGAACATGTTAAGAAGAGGAAAAACTCCAGCTGGCATGTTTCTCTCCACTGGAAAATGTACAAACTGGATTAGAAAATCATCTAAATCATACTCTCACAGCACAGAGGGACCATTCTTCCATGTAATGACAGTTTTTACAATGATTTCCACAACAGAGAAAGTCCAGACTCCTGCCATAAATCAAATATACGTTTAAAATAATCTATATGGGAAAGACGAGCAGCAAACAGACCCCAGGGCGAAGCATGTGATATTATCTCCTGACTGTCCCAACTCAGGGACCAGAGAGGACATGGCCCAATCACAAAGGACACTAGAGACATGAATACAACAATATAATGTGGCCATTGAGTTGTCGTCTTCTCTGTATGATTTAGGACGTCTTTGCAGAAACAGGCTTAGCAGCACTGGTCTGTCTCCAGCTGCTCTGGGATAAAAGTCAAACAAACCAAATTCATCATAGTTTCAGATCCAATTTTAACTATTCAAAAAGACGGCATTTAAATATAGAACAAACGGTCCCTCTCATTTGCAGCCCAGGCTGACCTGGACTCCTATAGCGCTGGAATGAACTCCGAGGAGTTGGCGGTAGACTGAACAACTTTGATGCATTTCCGTTGTGCTGACTTCGGAGGACTGGGATGAAACGGAATCAGCAGCTTTCGGAGAGTGTGGAACCAAGCAGACAAGCTTATTATTGCAGCTCAAAGTCTGTGGCATTAAAAGGGTGACACACAACTCTGAGGAGCGTCGGCACATTGCAGAGGGAAGCACAACTTCCCGTTTGCAGGAACAAGGTTTTTGATCAATGACGCTGTTTCTTGGACTTTGTTCTTCAACACAAAACAACCGACAACCAGAGCAGTAACGTTTTTCCCGTTCATGAGGACACACACATGATTCTTCACGTCTCAGCATGTGGATAAACTCCAAATTAATCCATTAAGTTTGTTTTTGACACTTTGGTAAATGTGCTTAAAAACAGTCAAGGTCACGTACACAGCAAACCAGCAAATATCATATTTACATACTTAATAAGTAATTGACATAATCCTGGTAGATTCAGAGTTTGTATTCAGGTATTTCTACAAAGAGATGGAACCTCTATCTGTGTGTATCTACTTTAATTTTAGCGTGTGTGTCGCTGGGCGTTCACACAAGTGTAGTGGCAAATATGCTGCAATTTAGAAACACAAAATATTCAATATTAATTAATTTAGACTAACATTGGACTCGTTAAAGTTCACAACTGATTCTCCAGTTCAGGGTTCAGTTTACTAAAATATCTAAAGCAAAATAAATTAGTACAAGATACAAGATCAGTACAAGGTTTTCAGATACTGTAAAAGCTTTGATTAAATGTTAGAGGCTGTAATTTGACTTCATCTTTACCTTTTAATAATGAAAACTGCTCATTATCCATTTAGTGGTTGTGCAGACGCAGCAATCGGCTTCGTTTTCCAACCAAGGACATACACAAAAGGATAAAGCGTTTTAATATCGTGTTATCTCTGTGAGCTCTGTTCTTCAGTACAGGGACAAATCTAATCCCTGTGTAGAAAACCTCGATAATAATAATCAGGAACAGTAACATCAAATATGTGGTGTTCAATGGCAGCAGCCGGAGTTTGTGACTAATCTGCTGTTCATAAATCACCATACAAAACTGTAATTAGTCCACGCTGCGTTGACCCTGATTGATAGTCGACAGGAACACAATCATACAGCTACAACACACACACACACTCACAGTGCATATATATTCATATACAGACAGAGGGAAAGAGATGTCTAATGTCTGCCTATTTATTTCAAACTGAGAAACATTTGATCAATAAAAGATGCATGCTGTGTGTGTGTGTGTGTGTGTGTGTGTGTGTGTGTGTGTGTGTGTGTGTGTGTGTGTGTGTGTGTGTGTCTCCAGGTCCTGAGGTGTTGTTTCCTAATTGAAAACTACAAACACAAACAGGACGAGCGGCTGCTGAACAGACAGGCCTCATTAAAACAAATGGGAAGCGCAACATATTTGTGATCAGCATGACAACAACCTGGCGAGCACACTCTCACACACAACACACACACACACATATAGCTGCTTGTAACCGAGTTATCGACACACATACATACTCTAACAGACACACACACACAGAGCTGGTTATTGATCGCAGCCAGGGTTGAACTACAGAGAGATGAGGTCAGGAGAGAGACATTATCTTAATGTACTTCTCTCCCTAATGGTCCACATGACACACGCGCACACGCACGCACGCACACACGCACCCACGCATTCGTCAGGCTCCTATCACATGACCCCATTGAGAATTGTTTGTTTTCTTTGTACTTGCTTAAACAAAGACCTGGAGAAAATGTACGGACATTAAAACGGGAGCAAAAAGCTTGTGTGGACGGAGATCGTTGTATTTTAAAAACGTCTTTCTCAAAAGAAAACGTAGCCTGGATGTGGCTTCAGCTGCTGATTGGACCTTCATGTTGAAAATAAAGCATTGAAGACATTCGCATGCAGAAAGCAGACGTGGAGCTGAGGAGCACGCACACAGTCACACAGCCGTGCACGTCCGTGTGCTGAAACCTCATGTACCGAGAAACAGAAAATCACAGATTGAGGGGTCGCCCTCAGGGGATGACCGGGGGAGAGGACAGAGGGAGCAACTGCAAACTTCCAGAATTAGGAGCGTTAGCTGGGTGCTGACATATCTGCTCCCACCTGGCTGCTACCTCGACGACGGGGAGAGAGAGGGGGGCGGGGGCAGCTCGTCAGGGTGATGGATTATACGTCGGCCCATATGACAGATCGTTGGGGGAAACGGCAGCAGGAGATTCACCAGGGAGCAGGATCTCATCTCAGATTCAACAATAATATTTACATAGCGGGCCTGAAATGAGGGCATCAGCGGGCCTGACAGGATGGTAAATCGAACCAAATTGAGTGAGCGAGCAAGAGATAGACAGAGAGAGAGAGAGGAAGGAGGAGAAAATGAGGTGCGGAAACAGAACGGCGAGCGATTCTCCTCTGTGCACGTCGGCCTGCGTGTAAATGTGCGATTAGGTGTCTTGTTTGTCCGTGTTTGGTTACGAGTCGGCTCCTCAAGTGCCGTTACGTCTGTGTTGCGCTGTGTGTTTTGTATGCGTCTTTATCTTTTTGTTTCCCTGCGCACGTCTGGAGTTTTATCTGTTGTGAAGCCAATAATTTCTCAGTCTATTTGTGCCTGTCGGTTTATGGGATGTGGAAATCGTCTGGAAAATGGCGTCAGGACATTTTTTTTCCGCAGTTTTTCTTTCGTATAACAAGAACACAGCAGGAGGTTGTTTGGGTCGGACTCGTTTACAGCAGCAGGAAAATGTGCGGAACATTTAAGCAGATCCACACCGACATTGGCCCTTATCATCAAAAGCTCTTGAATCTCGTCGTCTCTCCGAGTTGATTTCTATTTGTATTGTTCCAGTTTTGCATCCGTCACAAAACATCATCAACAAACCGACCCGAACATTTTCGAGACATTTTAAAAAAGGGCTCGGACATTTGCATCCAGACTTCAGTGCATATCTGAAAGCAGTTTGACAAAGCACAAGACGGAGGGACAGAGACGGAGGAATGACGGAGAGAGAAGGAAGGAATTTAAGAAACTGAACAGAGAGAGAGAGAGAGAGAGAGAGAGAGAGAGAGAGAGTTAGCTGAAGTCAGTGAGACGCAAGCTTGTGATGTTCTCTAATGAAACGAATGACATTCCCAACATCAAAAAGTGACTAAGAATCACCTCAAGCAAAAATGTCCACACACATATCTGCAGTGTGGCCGGCAACACACACACACACACACACACACACAACTTTCAAAAAAATGAATTAAAGCCTGTGGCGACAAAACTACGACTGAATTTAAGATCTTAAAAAGGAACCGGGCAAAAGCAGCCGGCTGCCATCTGTACTCCAGAAGAGCCAATAAAGAAAGCAGAGCTGCAGCTATTAGTCAGTTTAATAGTTAACTGCATGACAGAAACATTAACGATAAAAACAATAATCAATAATCAAATAAGAGCTACATAAATCACTAAACAATAAGAAACTGTGTCCACAAGCAGCTGTTTTACTGCTGGAAACATCCGTGACCTCATTTCTCAGAGCGCTTCTCCCAAGCCCCTATTGTTGCTAGGCTACAAAAACCATCTTCCAGCACTTCCGTGTTCCTTAATTGTGAACGTCAAGTCTCTGTAGTTTAGAAAGGTTAGCTAAAACAATGGAGGGAAATCACGTGCTGGCACTGGCAGCAGTTCTCGACATGGGCATTGATAAACCTCCGAACAGAGGAGTCTGGTCGGGTGAGATAAACCGAGCAAGAAGGCAGCTGGGCGAGGGAGAGAGAGGGAGAGGGAGAGAGAGAGAGAACATGACCGACTGGTGCAGGAGTCTCTTCTGGACGATGACGGTTTAAAGGCTCATTTCACACTGAACAGGATCCAGTTTGAGGTGGTTTCTTTTGGAGAAAGCAGATGAATCGTGGGGAGAACGTCAGGCCTGCTGAGCAGAGCTGTGTCTGCAGACATTCAGTTGATGAATCAGGGCGACACAATCTCTACAATCCCATTAGGTTTCGCTCCGTTTATAAAAGTACACATCACGATGCTCCTGTCTTTCTTTCTTTCCTCTAGTGCATTATATAAATATATAGGTTTATTGTGTTTGTAAAAGTTAAGCTGTTTTCAGACATGACCTGCGGATAAAGTCCGGAGAATTAGGTCCGAACTTTATCCCCAGTTTCCTTTTCACACCTGCACAACACAGCAGGAGGTTTTCTGCACAGATGTGTTTACAACAGAACCTCCTCATCACTCAGACGAGAGGTGGAGGCAGGAAGTGACGTATTAACTCCACACACCATCATCGGCTCTTATTCATTCTTCATTATATATTCATATTCAGTGGAAATGTGCAATAAAAAATGTGTGTTTAGGTCAGTTTTGATATGATGTTCCTATGTCTTTATTAACGTGACGAATGTGACAGTTATAATAAGACGTGGGCCTGTGTGTGTGTGTGTGTGTGTGTGTAGCCCAGACGCACGTCACTTTTCCAGGTTTCTCATCAGGCGACTCCTTCAGGACGTCGGCCCAGTGAGAATCTGCACTGTTGCCGGAATTGTGCGCCAAGTGTTTGAATCCATCTGGAACTGCTTGGTGTAAGAATCCATGTCTGTGGGCTGAAGCCTGGAGGAGGAGGGCAGAGGACTTCCAGAGACTACAAGCGTTCACAAACTGCTGAGGTGCAGAGGATTCAAAACATGTTATCATCCAGGCCCCCCCCCAGGGGCCCCAGTGTCAGAACTACAAGGGCAGTTTTTCCATTGTGCTCTTGGCTACGCAGATGCTCAGTGCAGATTTTATAAAGTGGACGTTTGTGCGTACGGTCGGCGCAGTGACGTCCTGGATGCTCCGGCCTTTGGGATCACGCTGCAGTTTGAGACCTTGGACCCTCTCAGGTTTAGCCATCACCTGGAGCAGACCTTTCTATGTTAAGCTGAGGTCCATTGAAAAGAAAGCAGGATAGAAAGCGGAGAGAAGGAAACGAGACTGAAGCCAGAGAGAGGAAGATTTATTACAGAGAGCAGGAGCAAACTGAATTATTGCCCCTGGTTTCATGCTTTTCCACTCATCGATTGTTGGAGGAGGAAGCAGAGCAATGTGTGAATAAAGACGAGGAGGAAGAAGACGAGTCTGACACAGACGTGGATGTGAGATTGCAGGATTTTAAACACTTAAAAAATATTTTAGTTTGTTTACAAAGTTTTCTGCAGCCGTCCAAGGTTGAAGCTTTTAGTGGACGACTCTTTACAAGCTCAATTTTGTGGTGAAAAGAAAAATGACATTAATGTGGAAGAAGGTTTGAATTTAAAATCTAACTGGTCAATTTAAGACGCACTCAGAAAAAGGAGAATGACGTAAAATATGCGACCAAATCACGACGAAGCCAAAGAGAGAAAGACACCAACTGAGTAGGAAAAGGGAGAGAATGAAAAGCGGAGTGAAGGAGAGAGGAATAGATTGAGATGGTAGGAGAGAGATATAAACGACAGGAGCTGGAGGATTGGGCACAAGAACCAGCGCCACAGAGAGACACGAAAGGGCAGATTGCCAATTTCATTTTCGCCGGTAATCGTTCCCACTAAGACTTCTGACAGCCGAGCAGGAGACACGTTCCCTCTCCTTTCATATCGCTCTCATTTTTGTCTCCCTTTCTTCTTTCGGCCGGGGTTCTTCTCACCGTGTTGGGTCGGCCTGCCCGCCTGCCCCCGTCCCTTCCCCCCGCCAATAAGCTACAGCAACTACATCAAGGCTGCTGCTGTGGGGATGAATATCAACACCAACACCAATCAATGGCAGCCAGAACCCTACGGAGAAGAGAGCGTGTGTGTCTGTGTGTAAACAAAAGGTCGGTGTTTAATCCATGTTTGACTTCTGGTTCTTTAAAAACAAGGTAAATATTCACAACATGAAAAGAAAGAGAAGGGGTGGGGGGGGAGGCTTTTATATATCGAAACTTTTGTGATACATACAAAACAAAGCGCCCTGAAAAGCTAGACAAGTCCAATTCCCCTGTTCTTCTTCTACACTGGACACATTTGGGTTTAAGATCTTAAGATGAAAATGAGACGAGGGCTTTTCCTGGTGTTTACATTCAGCTCCTTTTGTTCGAATCCGCCCATTTTCCATGCGAGTGAAAACACGGGAACATGTGACTGACGTGTTTCTTGTTGCCCGGGGTTCGCCTGTTAGATTGATTGGCATTTGCTGTTAAAAAAAAAACGACAAACCAACATGAAGACCTGGGAGCTGTCGGCGGGAGAAATGCCAGCCGCTTTGAAGCGGAGGGAAAAATCGATTAGAGCTGTTGCACAAACATCGAGCATAACCAATGCAACAATTTGGAACATCCCAGAGAGGAAGCTGCCGGTGGACTGAGCCGCAGACGTCGGACAAGTCGACAAAAGACAACAACTGCAGCTGACAACACAAAGATTACAAGAGCTGTGAAGAAAAACACGAATACAACAGTCAGTGACAGAGATGCATCCCAGTCGCCAGGTCCAAGACGACTCCGAAATATTGACGCTGGACGACAAGATCCAAACATTTTATCAGAAATCACAAATATCCCTAATATGGACTGAAGAGACCACGATTTACGTCTAGCGGAGTCCTGGAAGGGCCGAGACGTGGAGGATGATGTGATCTGCTCATGATCCAGAACATACAAGCGCATGTGGGAAGTGCCGGCTGCTTCTGGAACAGGCTCATTAATCTTTATTGGTGATATAACTCGTGATGGAGTTAAATCGTGAGAGCAGAATGTATTCAGACGTCTACAGAAACATTTAGAGAGAAACGCAGTCGAACCTCAATGGCCAATCAGAGCAGACTGGACAAATTAGAATATGTCTCCTTTAAAATGTTCCTTTAGATTATCTGTTTATCACTTCTAAATGTAAATACGAGGAAATAAAGACTGAAATCCTGAGCTCGTTCATCTTTTGATCTTTAATCCAAATCTCTGTTACAGAGGCTTCCACTCCAACCATCAGCGGCTGGGATTTCACCGGATCTTTAAAGCTGCTCTAATTTATATTTTTACACCAGCACTGGATCAAAAAGACGAAAGATATATATATATAACGTGAAAGACATCATTCGTAGCCCAAACCCCAGAGAACGATCACCAACCCTGCAGCTGTCTTCAGCTCTGTTCAACGTTTTAGCATCGATCAGCTCTTTGCTTTGGTTTCTTTGACCCACGACTTCACGTATTGATTCACTCTCATCGGCGCAGTTTCCAGAGGACAGATCTGATAAACACGCTAAGCTGCTCAGCATTGAAGACAGAATTAGGAGCTCGCTGGTGAACACCGTGGATCATTTAGCAGCTACATAGACGGACATTTTCCTCAAGTAACAAAGAGGATCTGAACAAGTCAGGTAACGACCTCACAGACCCTCAACAACACACGGAACTGGAACTGTCCATACTCATACATCTTGGGGTTAAACGCCATTTTGCATCCAGACGAGTGTTTTAGCTTCATATCAGATGGAATCACCTGCTACGGCAGATCATGTGACCATTCACGTACACTGAGCATGTGTGTGCGCCTCAGTAAACAGGAGGCACATTGGGGCGTGGCTACCCTGTGATTGACAACTAGAACCATCCAATAGGTGCAGGTTAAGAATCTACACAGCTTTAAAAGACAAGAACAAAAAAAAAAATGTATTGAAAGAAGTGAGGAAAGCTAATATGATGAATCGATCGTCCTGTGACGAGGGGATATGAGAGGAGAAACAGGACGACAGGAAAGAGGGAGGAGAACGAGTGGCGAACTGAGGGGGGGGAGTACCAGAAAGAGGAGAGTGGAGGTGATGAATGGCAAATAAAGGAGAAGAGGGTGATGATTAGGAGGAAAGGTGAGAGGAAAGGGGAAGAATAACAAGGAGAATGAGCGGAGAGGAGGTGAATACCAAGTAGAGGAGAGGAGAGACAAAGAGAAAGACGGATGAGAAGGAGAAGGGAGAAAGGTAAAAGGAGAGAAAGAGAAAATGAAAAAGAACAGAGCAGGAGGAAGAAGGAAATATGAAGAGAAAGAGGTGATGAATGGCAAATAAAAAGAAAGAGGAAATCAGATGACAAGTTGGAAAGAGACGAGAGGAATGGAGGAGACGAGCGATTCCGCTAAACAAGCCCGCAGCCTGACAGCAGTTAGTGTTGTTGCCCATATATGGAAATAGAATGTGTGAACGCAGCCACTGTTGTAACCTGCATTGGTTTGAGAGCTGCAGCTGGAGGAAAACAACACAACTCAAACGCACACATCAGGACTGCAGCGTCTGAGACTGGACTGCATGCACGAACACTCGGAGGACATTAGGAGTTCATGTCTGAAAGCAGCCGGACATTATCCAAAGGGACGGTTTGTGAGGACCCAAATGTCTGAGTCAGTTGCTGTGGACGTTCCCCCGGAGTTGCTTCTGCCAGGCCGCTTGTGGAAACTCTGCATAATGTCAGAATGAGCTAAATGAGAAATTTCATGTCTGGAAACGGCTAAAGAGACAAACGTGCCGCTGAATCAAGGACAGACTGACAAACTGAAAACGAGCAGATGGCCTCACACGCTGAAATAAGGGCCAGAGAAGTTTAAAATAAATGCATGAACAAACACGGAGACAAAGGATGAGTTGGCTTCGAGGCTAAGCGTTAAACATTTTTTTGGAGGTGATATTTTATTCATAGCTTTTAAATCACATTGCAGAGAAAACACAAAACAAAACCCTCCAGCCGCAGCAGCTCGTCCACAGCCGCACTTTCTCCAGGAAAAACGGAGACTGGCCAATAAAGAGGAAGACGCACGAAAAATGAATAAATCGACATGTTAAACAGGGATATTGAGCAATACTAGAAACATTTCACATCTCAGGTGCTGAATGGATTTCCTCCTGCAGCCGGCAGTGACCCACTTCAGCACAGGGAACTACTGGCATGAAAGGAACGTGCACATACACATGCACATGCATGTCGACTGGGGGCTTCTTCTTCTCCTCTCTGCATTTCAAATGAAAGAAATCCGTGTTAGCGTGTTGTCTTGTCAGCGTGTGCGAGTCCACGTGTTTACATCCGTCCCAGCGTGTGTTTTGGAGACAGACTTGATTAATCACGCTTCTCATTAATCAGAACTGACTCTCAGCCTTAATCTCGCTGCTGTTGTGAGCTTTTTAATAACACAATCGTTTATTGGATTAATTACCAGCTGCTGTCTGTCCCATTCTTCTTCAATTCTTCCCCTTTGTCCCGCCTCGTTCCAAATATGGCAGCGGGCTAATTAATTCTGAATGCGGAAGCCATTTCGAGTCGCACCTCGTTTGTTTTTCAGCCGACCTGTTCGGTGTTTCTCCGAGGGGAACGTAGCGGCTCCTTGTCCTCAGAGCAGATGGGAAATCATCAAATCATGAAAGTCCACCGGAGGTCAAACTATTTTAACGATTACAAAACTGACGTGTACAATATCGTCTCGTTTCCAGAGAAATCTGTGGCGACAAATGTTAGTAGTCATTGTGTGTGTGTGTGTGTGTTTGGTTCATACTGGACAGTCTGCAGTGCATCTGTGTTATTCTGCTCATTAAGACTCTAATTAACTAATTAACCCGTCTGTGGTCACGTATCAGAGAATGACACCACCGCCAATTAATTCAACCAGCCAATCAGACGGAAGGGACAAAGAGGAGGAAGTGGAGGAGGAATCAGTGTCATGCAACTCGTCATTTTCATTATTGATTCATCTGCCACTCGTGCTGAAACCTGGTTCCAACACATGGGGCTATTTTTTTTCGGGACTGATGTTAAACGTTGTCACTGCTGCGGCTCAGGACGTCAGCAGGTACGACTGACAAGTGTTTAGTCGTCAGTTGTGATGCTCTGTCTCACTCTATCATCCACGCGTCTGCACAAATATAAAGTGATAATCCCCAGCATGCAAACACACACACACACACACACACACACACACACACACACACACACACACACACACACACACACACACACACACACACACACACACACACACACACACACACACACACACACACACACACACACACACACACACACACACACACACACACACACACACACACACACACACCTCACTGCCAGCCGAGAGAAGAAGAAAAAGACGGGAGTTGAGAGAGATGACATGGGAGAAGACTTTAGAAAACAGCTTTTATCTGTTTTCTGCAAGAAGAGAGTGCGACTGGAGAGCTGTCAGGGGCTGCCACTGAGTGGCTGCACCACAGTGACACCGACTGTGTGTGGAGCAGTTACCTCGTGTGTGTGTGTGTGTGTGTGTGTGTGTGTGTGTGTGTGTGTGTGTGTTGTGTGTGTGTGTGTGTGTGTGTGTGTGTGTGTGTGTGTGTGTGTGTGTGTGTGTGGCAGACAGTCAGTGAGCTGAAGGAGCAGCACAGGGATCATCGCAGTGTCTGTGTGAAGGAAAATCCACATGTATGACCTCCTTCCGTCAGTCCCTCTGAACGCACCGGCGGTCACACTGTGGGAATTAAACATGAGAGCAAAACGAAGGAGAGGACAGGGTGCAGGGAAGGTGAAGACCCTCGCACGCCTCTCCTCCACACTTTCATCCCGTCCTCGCTCTCTCTCCATCATTTGGAGGGGGGGGGGGAAGCCAGTGCACTGACACTCCAGAGTGTGAGAGTTGACACCGTGCACTAACCTCAGGAAAACCAAGAGGAAGAACCAGGAATAGAAGCAACAGGATGACGGCTCAGCCACATGTGTCAAGTCAAACACAGACTGAACCGAGAGCCTTAAATTGCTTCAGGTTACAGCGAGAGAACACGTCTCCCTCTGCGCCACCTGACTGCGTCCACACACACACACACACACACACACACACACACACACACACACACACACACACACACACACACACACACACACACACACACACACACACACACACACACACACACACACACACACACACACACACACACACACAGTGCTAATTGGTATTTAACCCATCAAGCAATTGTGTGTTAACTTCTCACACACAATTACATAATCCTCGCTATCATCTCAAACCAACTGAGTCGTAATGGAGCCGTAATAAGCTCGGTGCTGTGATCGCCTTCTGTGCAAACCAGTTCAACCAAACACAGATCAGCTGGAAAAGTTTAAATCAGACACGTTTTCATTTTCCAACACAACTGTTTAAATCCATCGAGCGGTTTTCTGACTGAATTAAAATGATGATGCACGAGTATCAAATTGAATTTTCACAGTAGAAATCTGTCAGGTAAATATAGTTTAGTGGTAAATACAGGAATATGCATTTACACAAAACTAACACCTGCAGTTCACTGTCGTCTTTATCCTCAATGGCGTCTACGTCACTTAGCAGCATGTACAGATATTAGACGTTACAGGTATCAGAAATAATGAGTAAAGCCTCTCCACTCTTATTTTTACACTGTTATAAAATGAATGTGAACTAATGATGGGGGAAAGGAAATCAATTAAAAACACATGGCAGGTTTTATTTCGCTCAAAGAACATGCACAACAACCAGCAGGATCCCTCATTACTCCATGAGGCCTCAGCGCAGAAGGGTTTCTTTCAGTCTCCATGGATCAACTTTAATGAGATTTCACTGTCACATGAGATATTTCATTTGATATCAAGTCTTCAGTCTTAAAAAAGGCTTGAGAGGTGAAGTGGAACAGCAGCGTGTTGTTTGAAATGGATTAATCCCGTGAAAGAAGACATTTGGAGAGACGTGAGGAGTTGAACGGCTGAAGTCATGAATAAACTGCTGCTTGTTGTTGATGTTGTTTATTAAAGCGCAGCCTCGGCTTTTAGCTTTGAGACGATCGTCCTTCTCTTGATTTCTCTCTTTTCATTCTGCGTCCGTTTGGCCGCAGCGTCCTGCTGCTGACGAGGAACGAGTGATGTTCCAAACAGGCTCATTAACACGCTCCCCTTCACATCGCCTTTCATACCAACAAATGCCTAATTCAATTCCAGACCTATTCGACTTTTCAGTTTCAGACACGGCCACTTTGTACATTAGCATTCAGAAAGCTTATTGCCGAGACCCCCACAAAGTCGAGAGAAGCGCATGCTGGTAAGAGGATAGGACACACATGAAAGAGCAGCACACATCTCATTAGCGCCCTTTTCTCTCCGTCCAGTCGGCTCACTGGGCAGCCGGGCTGCCACCCGCCAGGACGCGTGTGTGCCGGGAAACGAGAGCAGCCGAAGCATTTCGCCTCCATCCTCAGACGCGTCCCCGAGGATTAAGAAATCATCCCCCCATTTCGAGAAAACCCAACGCCTGGAAATAGACTCTGGGATGAGGAGGCGGATAGGTCAGGGACCCGGGCGCACAAGTCATTTTCTATTTTCAAATCCTGACTCCTTAGTTAATGGAGTTTTTTTTTTCTGAGGTAAGCACCAACAGCAGGAGGGAGGAAGCGAGCTGCTGCCTCAGTGAAAATCACTTTCACAGACACATTAGGGTCGACTCACAAATACATGTTGGGATATTAACCACTGACAGTTATTGTTCAAGATGCAACCTCACAGTCTGACAGAGGAAACTCTAAAAGTAATAGATTAGCTAAACTTCTCGTTAGATGAAATATTTACTCGTGTAAAAAATCATTTTAATGAATTCAAAGTAGGTTGTTTATATATTTAACACAAATTGCTTGGTTTATTGTGAGTTCATTACTTAACGATGTGGCACTGGAGTCAATGCCTCAGCCAAGGCTCAAATGTAAGGCCCCTCATATTCAATCATCATATTCATTCCTCCATTTCATATTGAGATCAGATACATAAACCATATCCATTCTCTGATATAGGAATATTTGTTACTGTACAGAATCAGAACAAAGATCAAGCCCCTAAAAATATTCATATCAATTCACAAAATATGAGTAATTATCCAGATCCACACCAAATTTCACCTGTTGATAGATTTTAGCACGTACATTATAAAGATCTCTGCATTACTTCTTCAGAAAAAAACAAAATCGTGAATCAGATCCACCAAGTTTCATGGAAAAGTAGTTTTTTTTGCATGATTTGGCTTGAAAACAAAAGGACGGGGTGAAAACATAACCTCTTGGTGGAGGAAACACACAGTTTCACCTCTGCCCTGAACTGTGCTGCATGATCCATCCGTCCCAAAGACATATAGCAGATAAACTGTCATTGGCCAGCACTGTGGAATATTTATGCTTTTCCATACTTTGAATTTCATATTCCGATGTCAAGCCCTTTGACAGAGACGGGCTGCACCCTCGGGACCTGTTCAGACTGTGTGCTGCCTCTCACCCGGTGCATGCTGGGATAGACTCTAGCCCCCGCAGCCGTCAACGGGATAAGCGGTTTATAAAATGGATGGATGGATGGGTATTCCAATTTCAATGCAGCAAGCAGATTAGCAGATTATTGTCATAATTGCCAGGCTCATAATAACAGTCACTCCTTTTGGTAGCAGCTACAGAAGCCGTCGTTGTCTCCAATTTAATTTAATATTATTTGTCAACCACAGCTTCAGTTTTAGCCCTTTACTCAATAACTGGATGTTTCTGCACCTTGGTTAGGAAGGAGTAGAGATTCAGTCTTCTTACTTTTCACCAAATCATTCACTGTCATTTAATTCTGCAAAATCCTAGAGGATCTAATCTTTCCAACACGTCCTCCCTGGGGAGGAGCACAAGTGCAGCTGCAGTTCACAACTGTCGTGGTGTGACAGTTGTCATTTGTAAATGAATTCTGGAGAAACTGAGAACTTTGTCGTTAATGATTTCTTGGGTTTTGACATGAGCCATTTAATCCCTGTGCCTCTTGGCTTCGATCCATTTCACCAACATTTCAGAGGAGACGAGAGAGGAGAGACAAAGAGGAGACGAGGAGAGAGGAGAGGAGACGAGGAGAGATTTCCTTTGATTTGATGTATACTTGTACTGCTGTCTTTGTGAGGGCCAGACAGTTATGGGATGTAACAAAGTACATTGATTTAGTTATTGGACTTAAGTACATTTTTCATGCATGTAGATTCACATTGAATAACACACAGGACAATCTAAAGCTTAAAAGCCTCTTTCAGACGTGCACTGAAGTCCAGAGGGGCAGAATGTGAGTCCAGCTTTTGGTGATAAGGGAGCCGACGCTGGTGTTATTGTGCTGTAAACTTCCTGCAGGGGAATTTATAAATGATTTCCTGCCTTGGTCCAGGCTCCACCCCTCGATTTAACGTACCGGTAAATGTTCCCGTCTGACCCAGACAGCGTCCAGCTGCGTTCTACATGTTTCAAAGGAAAATGTCCGGATCCAATTTTCCGGACATTTCCCAGAGTTCATGTCTGAAAAACGGCTTAAATCTCAATCCTCAAAAAGCCTTTTGAAAGTGAGGACTCTCCTCAGAGCGGTCCTCACATCACGTCAGGCTCACAACACATACAAGTGCTGAAGAATTTCATGTGAATCCCAGTAAGAAGCTGTGTGTTTCACCTCCAAAGGTACTTACACTGTTTAAGGCTCATTCCAACAACCTGAATCCGTCTCATCACTCAAAGCACAGAGAACACAGACTTTTGTTCTGGGACCATTTATTCAGAGACGTCCCACCACCACATCCACCCTGAACCTCTCTGTGCAGACAAAGACTCACAGCGGAGACAAGGACGACAGATGTTGGACGGGAGCTATTAACATGCCGTAGCCTCACTAATCTGTTTTGCACTTTCATTTGGTCTAATTGAGGAAAACTTGGACTGGATCCTCTCTGACAAAAAAAAAACCAGACAGAGCTGAAGACCAATCCTGGCTGACTGACAGGTGAGTGTACGCATCAAAAGCAGCAGGGAGGAAAGAAATAATGAAATGAGCTGTGAAAATATCCCCCAGGGCCTATAGAAAAGCACCAGGCAATATCTCAAGTCATTTAACAATGATATACTATTAAAGAGGAAAATAGAAAATCCTGCCTTTGAAAAAGAACTCTGTAATTCTGTCATGCAAATGAAAACGTCCATCGCCGGCTGCCAAAAGACCGAATGTCTGGATCCGTCTGGAATACTGAATAGCTTCATGTCAAAAGAACATCAGTGCTTTGTGTCAGAAAGAAGAAAAAAAAAAACCAACTCAATTTTGGATTCACGGAGGAAAATCCACTCCTTGAATTGTGTGAATAGAGAAATGACCCAGAGCTTCCGATTAGAGACAGAGAGTCACGAGTCAAGGGGGTTCTTCTCGGAGACTCGTGCTGCAGCTGTCACCTCTCAATCAACGGCTAAATTAGTCAGGGATACAGAAGCAATTAATCAGGTTCAGCAGCGGCCGAGAGGAGGAGAAGAAGGAGGGAGGGGGGGCAGCAACCTGTCTGTACATCTGTGTTTGTGCTCTGAGACTTAATGGAAAATAATAAATTAGAAGGAAATGATTCGCCAGACATTTAGAATATGGTCATTTAAGGTTCAAGACAGAGAAATGATATCGGTTCTAATCGTCCGCTGGTTTGTTTCTTAGACGGATGCAGGGCTTGGTGTCTTGTTGGAAGACAGAACAGGAGAGGACAGAGGAGGACAGGAGAGGAGTCAGGAGAGGAGAGGAGTCAGGAGAGGACCGGACAGGAGAGGACAGGAGAGGAGAGGACAGAGGAGGACAGGAGAGGAGAGGGGTAAGGAGAAGAGAGGAGTCAGGAGAGGAGAGGAGAGGACAGAGGAGGACAGGACAGGAGTCAGGAGAGGACAGGAGAGGACAGAAGAGGATAGGGGAGTAGAGGAGTCAGGACAGGACAGGAGTCAGGAGAGGAGAGAAGAGGAGAGGACAGAGGAGGACAGGACAGGAGTCAGGAGAGGACAGAAGAGGCTAGGGGAGGAGAGTGCAGAGGAGGACAGAGGATGAGAGGACAGGTGGGGACAGGGGAGGAGAAGCTTGTTCAATCAATAAAGGTTTATTGAAGTTTTCCAGAAATACAAGTCAACTCTTCTTTGATGTAGAACGACACAGTAGAGCACAAACTGTAAATAAAGATGGACGACATGACTGCGACAGTGAGGCCAAAGCGTCTCAATCCCCCTGGTGGTCAAACTACACTTTGAATAAATGTTTCTCAATTATTATGGAATTATTTTCTGAGAAATAAACAAAGATATTGACATATGGTTGCAAAGGTAAAAGACAGTGAACATAAATTCCTGGATTCACCTGAATCCCCATCCAGCCCCCCCTCAAACAAGTGTGGTGGAAATGGATTTAGCAAATAAACATAAACAGAGACGAGTGAAAACATAACCTCATAGGCAGCCGTAACAATTCAGATATGCTAACGTTGTTTTCCATTTGTTTTTATGGGTGGCAGCTGGTGTACACACACGAAAACATGTAGTCGGCACTAATCATAAAAACAAATGCCAGAGCTGCTTGTGTCAAAGACTGAATTGTTTTCATCTCCCAGAAATGTGTGTTTCCACGTCAGTCCGCACATTGAGCGACGTCTCACCGGACCAGAGAACGCTCCGACGTCTTTGACTGAAGGAGCCCAGGTCCCATTGTTAATATAAAATGTAGACAGCAGCCTGTTTCCTGTCCGTCACCTGACGCCCACAGGAATGTTTGGAAATCTCCAGCAGGAAATAATCCCAGATAAAAAACACGCAGCCTGACAAACTTAATTGTCACATCCTCGTCCTGTCATTTCCATGCGGCTGCTTTGTTTGCCGGGACAGATTTTTATATACAGCCAGGGGTGGAAATAACAGCAGAGCTCGTATACTACCCAAAAATGAAAACGTGATGCAATTACATATGACAGGCATTGCAGAATGATTGGAGGGAGACGTACACTAGTAGTAAATGGGCTGTAACTCTGAACGACACCGGTCCTCTCTTTCAATGCGTGTGTGTGACTTGCATAGAAATGTGCTGCTGCCAGAACAGTAGTCACTTGTGAGGAGGAGAGATGTTAGCTTGAATAATGCAAATGAGAAACAATACTGTCAGAGCTGACGCGCTCAATCAAGACGATCGACGGCCACGCGAGCAGGCGAAGGGTTTTGTATTTAGGTCTGTCTTTGGAGTTCAGACGATCATGAGAGGATCCGTCAGTTCTGGTTCATGTCATGAGAATAAAACAGATGTTCTGCTGTTGCTATATTTACGCGAGTCGGCCCTGATGCAACAACTAATAGTGCGTCGCTTTAAATGTTGCTGCCACAAGGAATTGTGGGACGGCGTTTTCTTCCTTCCTTTCATAAAGGAGGGGCCAGTGTTTCCATTGCTAAAGGAGATAAGACAGGAAGCACTGAAGCTCCTTTCTTTATCATTTAGAGTCGGAACGGCTCGATATCACGGCTGCGGCTGAAACACTTCCAGGTCATTTCACTCAGTCTGAACCTCTCCAAGTAAAATAGACTGTTCAACCGCAGCTATTAAGTGTCATGAAATTCAGATAAGCTTCAGCTTTAAGTGTTTTCATCTCAAAATACTGCAGGTTCAGTCGAAGAGAAACCCAAGAAGCTGCCAGCACAGGGCCGTAAAATATTACAGGCCACTGTTATTATTTAATTTCATGACTAATAAGTGCTACTAGAGGTAGAAACATGGAGCAGGAACAGCAGAGCGGAAACATCCTGAAGACAATTGACGAGGGTCGGGCCTTTCTAGTGTTAGCACTTAATCCAGGGCAGGAAATTGGCTTTTTCTCCCCAATCGTACTGACTTGACTGTGACCTGAACATCCTCCAGCGATGAGAGAGATTTCACTTACCATCCAATCACTTAGAGGAAAACAGGATATGACTGGTCCTGGAACGGACATACATCCAACAAAGTGGTATCGGTTGATGGTGAAAAATATAGAAAAGTCCTTCAAGTCCATCTGTTTCATGATTGCTACTAAAACTACCTCCAGCAATTTGAGAGCATCGAAGTTGAAGATGTGCCCAGAACTACAAAAAAGTTAACTCTTAAGCTAATGTCCTTCTATACGTCAGCCCTGCGTTAAATTGAATCTATTAAATCCTGAGCTTAGTCATGTTCAGTTTTTGTTTAAGCAGAGTTATATTATTTAAAACACAATACATGTGGCTTTAAGCAGAGAAGTGGTTTGGTGATTACATCTCACTCGTGATGCCTCTGACATTAGTTTGAGAAAGATGAATTGAAGTTGAGTGACGGTCACCTTAAATTCACTCTGCATTAAAACCAGGACGAAAAGCTCCGTGACGTCACGAGCGCCGCAAACAATGTTACTGCGGATATTAATTGCCCACATGGGTACAACAGGAAATGTCACAAAGTCACATCACAGCCTAAACGACCGCTGCGCGCCCACACTGCCGGTGGAGGCTATTTCCATTTTGTCACCAGTGGACACTCCGTCTGTCTGCAGAGGAAACAGAGACGCATCAGGAGGAGAGGACGGACACAGCTCACTGAGGCTACGTGCAGACCACTGTGTTTTCAAACTCAGATGATTCCCTCCACACAAGTGTTTTAATCCCCGTCGATACTAACACGACTTACATCGCTTATCCCATGACCACTCACTCATTCTACACTGGTACCAGAGGCTGATGCCTGAGTCTGGGTGAGATCAGGACAAGAGCCGGAGACAGAGCAGGGACGTTTGTCTAAACACTTTCACCCTTTTGAAATGTCCCCCTCTCTCTCTTATCCCCTCCAGCTCCCTGCCTCTCTAAACAATGAGGCCTCGAAGTACGGACAGAGAGAGGAAGAGGAGGGGGGGGTCTGGCACCCTTTTTAATTCCACAAAAAGCTGTTCCAACAAACGGGCCCCCACTCGGGAGCCACCACAGAGCGGCAGCCAGCCAGGCCCGCTGAAAATAGGGTCGTGAGCGGAAGAATGACAGTTATAGAGAGGGCGAGAGAATAAGACTGAGGGAGAGAGAGAATGGGTGAATGAGAGACCGAGCCGGGTAGGAAACGCCGGCTGGAAGTTTCCTTTGCTTTACATATCGGTAAAAGTCAAACTAGGGAGGGTGGCCACATTGATCGTGTGTGTGTGTGTGTGTGTGTGTGAGATCTGAAAAGCCTTTCATGGCACAGTTAATGCTTGAGTGGACCCTGAAAGCAAAAGCAAAAAGAAAAACCTTCCCCCAAACATCCTCAGATCAGCTCCATTGTGATTCATGGCCCTGTTCCTGTTGCTATGCTCGGTAATCCCTCTTCCCTCTGACACCTGTTTGCTGAAGAATCACTGAGGAGTGCCAAGGTGTTAGCCATGATAGGGTTTATTTCTAGAAATGGGATCTGGAATTTGCTTAGTAACCCGTTTCCTCAGAAGTGGAATGAAAAGAAAAACCGCTGACCCAGTGCAGAGACGTGCTGGCTGACTCCCTGCAGACAGGGTGATGAATTAAAACCTGCGGGTCGGACTCGTGGAGCTTCCTCCAGCAACATGGAGTCCAACCTCATCCCCTCTAATTTCAGCTATTTTTTTTAAAGGTCCTCACAAACACACCGCACAGGGTCGCACAACAAAAACATCAATACACAGAGATGCTGGGAAAGAGCAGTGTGTGGAATCTACTTTGTCTCAAGTCAACAAAGAGATGTGAAATTGTCTCTTCCACAAAAGCAGTGTCCATGACAACTGCTTCCAAATCTCTGAGAGTGACCGACCTCCACCAGCGGCCATTATCGCCGTTTGAAAGACGGACGTCAGAACTGGTAAGATTGTACAAAAACAAGCGAACGGCATTATGCAAGACCCTGCAAGAAAAAGTTAGAGGTCCATCGCTCACATGGAGAATCACGGGAATCCAAACAGTCTAATCCTCGATCGATAAAACAACCCGGGGGCGAAAATCAAAATGAGGCGAACACTGATGCAGATGAAGAATTCACAGAGGACAATGTGACGCAACGTCATCTGCAAGTCTGTCAATTAATGCTGTAATGAGGAGGAGTTATTCTCTCAGAGTGATGGGACTGGATATTCTGCTTTTCTGGGTGAGAATCACCAGCGCACACACACACACACACACACACACACACACACACACACACACACACACACACACACACACACGCCAGACAATGACAAACAAATTGGCCTAAACACCAACAGCCTCCAGCGTTACTGTGCAGTTTGTGTTGGTGTGAGTCATTAATAAGCTCCCGATGAGCATCCACGGTCAGATCTTGAGGGGATGATTATCACCACATGCCTCACCGGGAAGAGCCCTTGACATTTGAGTCCGGGGCCAACGTGCTTTTAACTGCAGCTCAGGACCGAACGCAGCTAATCTGTGGTCCTCCACACGACAGAGGCTTGTATTTTTAATGTGCCGTGTCTGTGGCTAAGAGGCTAAATCATTCTTTCATGTTATCATTAAATAAGCGTCATCACATACAGCATTAATGGCTTTTTCTACCCCCTACCCTCGCAGTTGGGTTTTGGTTATCGTATTGTGGTTGCTACGGGCTTTTTGGGAAAGTGTTTGCAAGGTTCCCTATAAATAAACCCTGAAAAGAAGACACGTTGAACTCCACAGACATTACAATGCATCCAGCTGCCACTATTGACACTTTAACCAAATGATGATACCTATGTTCAGCTCTCGACAAAGACAACCCCTCATTCACACACACACACACCACACACCACACACACACACACTCCTTGACATTTAGTCTGCCATCAGACACAATAGGCTCTACGTCCCCTGCACCGCAGATGTTGGAGGCTCCAAATCATTTTCAGCCTCAGGTTTAAGCGGGGGTTAAAATATGATTTATGCAAAGTGAGAAAAATCTGTTTGTTAAACTACTGGCATTTTCATTCAAACTGCCCTTTTGCTTTTGAAATAATGGGAGATTTCCAGCCTCTAGGCTTGCTCTAATAATTAATCATATGAAACATTCTGCAAAGAGAAAAATTACAATAACTGTGCTCCTGCCCCCAAAGGCCGAGAGCACGGAGGCAGCTGTGCAGGACAGCTCACAGATAAATGTCCTGCACTCCCTGCTTGTTTAGAAGTTGTTTATGCTTTATATATAATTAAGCTGTAAAATTGGATACTTTTCCGGATTTTTCTTTAAAATGCAGCAGATGCTACACCAGTAAATATTCTTTGAGTGTCAGATGTGCTGCTCCTCTGCCAGTGGAGGAGTACAGCAGGTGGTTATTTGGGGTTTCATGCTCAAAAAGGTGCTGACGCACACCAGTGGCTGCTTCCGAGGCGTCTTCATCACAACCCTCTCCTGCACCGGTTCCAAATGGAGGAAGCTGATAAAAGATCCATACCGGAGCTCCAGCAGCGGCTACACGAATATGCAAACAGTCATTAATAAGAGCTCTCGATAATCAGGCTGCGCCGCTCTGAAGACGATAATCATCGGCCGCCTGCTCTCCAAATGATAAGCTAATCAGCCCTTCGACTGCACCGAGCCGTCGAGGGGACTCATCATCATTGACATTTCAGCACAGGATCGGGCCTATAGAGACGAGCTCTGGGGGGGGCGGGGACACCTGAAGTGACTTAATTATCATTGCTGCAGAGTGATATCCTCTCAACTCCAATTTGCCCATTTTACTGAAGGTTAATATGGTTCTTTTAAAATCATGGGGAAAGGTTTACAGCTGCCATTAACCCTTTCTTTAGAGGGGTTATTAATTTCCAACTAAGACAAACAGAAGAATTTACACACTCAACCTTCGGCCTCGACAAAAATCATGTTTCATGTGCCGTGAGTGTCAGCAAGTCACTGGATAAGTAGCTGCAATGTGAGTGTGGAGGTTTTCCCTGGGACATGGCAGTTGTTCAAATTAATTCATAACCTGTGGGGATACTGTCACGACAATCTGACAGCTTCTTAACAATACAGGCAGAGTCTCTGCGGAGGCTCCGTCGTCCTCGCAGCAACCTGCACGGCTCACAGGCTCTGCAGCACCTCGGTCCTCAACTCGGTGGCGTCGCACTGGGATTTCACCTCTTCTCGTGTCTCACATCGCTCCCAACACAAAATCATTACAAGGCAAATACCAATCGATGTTGACTCGTCCTCCTGCCTTGTTCACTCAGTGTAAATCACAGTTCAAATCCTCACCTATTATGCAACAGATGCTACAGCAAAACAAAAAAAAAATGCAAAGCAGTGGCTCGGTGGCTCTGAGCCTGGAGAAAGCTTGCCCTCCCTCTTGCTTTGATCACAGAGGCATGTTTCTGAGGCCCGTCAGCGCACGCGACAGAACGTCTCCCGGCTCCATAACGACCCATCTTCCCTCTCCTTTGTGGCGATGGGAGCTCAGCTCTGACAGATGATACTAGTCACTCTCAGGTGAAAACAACAGGCTGACAGATTCAAGCTGACGGAGTCGGAAACGCAGATTTCTATGCCAACGACTGCAGCACGAGTGCCTGCTGTTATGAATTTTGTAGCTGGTCCCAGTTGGAGACGAAGAAGAAGAAGAAGAAGAAGAAGAAGAAGAAGAAGAAGAAGAAAGCTAAAGCTCTGAGAATGGTTTCTGTTTCTGAGTGTCTGTTTTGTTCAGAACAGCGTTTTAGTGACGCGACCAAAGTTTGTGGTTATCTCCATATCTATCACTGTAATGTTCACATAAGGACATAAAGTGTTGCTATGGTAATGGATAGCAAATATAATGACATCTTCTATTTATGGTCCTATTGTGTGTCTGCATAGCAAGTGTGAGTTTGGAGTAATCTTTTAAAGGAATGTTTGGCATCATCAGACCTTTTAAACTATGTTTTAACGTTAAGATTAAATATTTAAGGTTAAAGGTATATTACTATAGCTTTTCTACAGGTTCTGTTCGTCGTTATTCTCAATAATAACTAACCTTGGTGTAAAATATGACTCTTTTACCTCTGGACATATTATACAGGGTGGTGTGTTGTGCTTGCATCTCATAACAGTGCGTTTACAGTGAAGCTCCACTTGTATCAGGAGGCTGATCAGCCAATATTGGCTCATCCCACATACATGAGCATTAGTGTGTGTTGGCAAATGTGTAAAAAGAGATAATAGATCAAGTTTATAAATTTGTATTGTGTGTATGTTTTAATAGCTGATGTTGAATCAGACTTCTTTGTTGTTGCTATCTGGGGAAAATGTCATAATAACCAAAACACACTATTTCAAATGTTGTTTATTTCTGATTGTGCGTCGTTTTCTATTAAAAAGACAAAGCTACAAATGTGCGGTGTGTTCCCGGATGCGCACACTGCTCTCGTGGCTCTTTAACGTCAGTATTTATTTGCTGAAACATAAACACTGAACTTGATTCCCCCGCTGCTGGTTGTGTGGTGGCTGCTCGTGGAGGGCTCCTGAGCCGCCTCTCAGGGACGAGGGGCCACCTGAGGAGCAGGGGCCCGAGCAGCTCTCCCCTCCTGCCGACACCCTGCTTCCCACGGTCGCCCTGTTGCTCCGCACAGTGAAACCCTGATGCGTAATAACCGCATCTCCTCGCCCCCGCGTCCCCCCTCGACACTTCCCCACAGGTAAACACAGATTACCGGGTTTGCAGAGGCTCAGAGGGGATTAGGCTTCCTACACGGTCACCTGCCGTCGGAGGCTGCGGGGAATTAGGACCGAAAAGCCCACGAACCAGGGGGAGCCACACCTCGCCGATCGTGGCGCACCGCTCCACACACACATCCGCCACAATAAACTTTTACAGCGGGTGTCACAGTCCGGCGAGCAGCGGCCGGAGAGGAGGAAGAGACGAAGGGGGGGAAAGAGGCAGCTCCAGCCGGCAGGACGCGGGCTGCTGCGGCTGGAGCTGCCGGGGTTTGGCCGCGGTGGGAGCGCACCGGGCCGGGAGAGGTGGGAGACAGGGGGCGGCTCAGACCGAACACTGCCCGGGTGGTGGGGTCTTACCTTCAGCCACGAGGAGGACCACCGCCGCTGCCGCCGCCGCCAGCCAAGTGCTCCTCACCGGGGACACCGGGCGGCGCGCTGCGTAGCCTCTCGCCATTCTTCTGCACGGGACCCAAGGTGGACGTTAAAATCCACAACAGCGGTGAAGCTCCAGGTTATTTCCTTCTCCGATCGGCCGCGGGGAAACTTCGAGCTCAGTTCGGAGTGACGCCGCCCGGGTTCGGCCAAGTTGCGGCTCGTCGCTGCCTCGGTGTCCGCTGCGTGCGGAGCCCCTCTCCGGTCAGGACCGTGTGGAACTTTCTGTCGCTCCTTCCTCGGACCCCTCCCAGTGCGGGCCGCCCTCCGTGCGCGCAGGTATCCGCCGGAGACACGGTGACACTCCGCGGAGGAACAGAAACAAAGTGCGGGCGGCCGGAGCGCGGAGCTCGGTGTGTGTGTCTGTGTGTGTGTCGGTGTGTGTGTGTGTGTGAGATGTGGAATATCACAGTGATGTCAGCAGAGCGTCACCAAGAGGACTTCAGCCGTAATAGGCTGCTGAACGCACACAAACACACACGCACACGCGCACACACACACTGCCAGGATCATTGTAACATTCATCATTGATTATGATGTAATTATAGACATTTGATGCAACTTTTACTTTACTTTAATTCATCACTGCAGGTTAATATTCAAATAATGTAAAACAATATGATACAAAGTGTTGTTGCAGATTAAAGTAACAATATCTATAATTTACCTGGTGCACCAGACTTGGTCTTTTAGCATTATTATTATTATTACCATTATACTTCCTTCTGTATTTTAAATGGTCTGTGTTTATACTGAGCTTTGTCTTCATGACCTCTCAAAGCACATTACACTGCAGTGTTGCCTTTCACTCAATCACACACATTCATACAGTGGATTGATTCAAACGCTTTAATCTGGGGTTCAGTGTCTTGCCCAAGGACACTTCGGCACACTTTGTTTGCGCAGCACATTGTTCTCTTTTTGAAAAGTTATTATTGAAATTTCCAGATGCTTAACTTGAGCATCTAACACTTGATTCTAGATTGAACTTTCAAATCCAATACTGCAGTGTAATATGTAGAGCTTGTAAAATACAAGTTCTGCTGCCTTCACTCCAGTCGGACTCTGAGAATTAGTCACCAGAACAATCTTCAAGTCTTTTACACTATATTGTTTTGAAATCATCTCCTCGACTCACTTTAAGTGTACAAAACAACTTCTAAAGGCTTCTGGCCCTAATGATGGTAAAAAGACCAGGTTTGGAATCACCAGGACTCTTGGAGTTTGCCGTTCAGCCAAAGTGAATAACCAGGCAATAAGGGTTCTGGTCAGGGAGACGGCCAAGAACCCAACCGTCACTTTAACAGATTTAGAAGTCCTGTGCAGATCTGCCAGAAGGACGACCGTCTCCGAGCACTTCATCCATCAAGGCACCATCAGGCCTTGATGGATGAAGTGGCTCAACAGAAGCCTCTCTGAGTAAAAGGCACATGACGGACCACTTGTTTGCCAAATGGCATTTAAAGGACTCTGAGAGCAGGAAGAAAAAGATTCTCTGATCTGATGAGATAGAAATTGAACTATTTGGGCAGAAAGCCAAACGATGTCCAGGCGCTGCTCATCACCTGGCAAATACCAGCCCCTACGGTGAGGGGGGGGCGGGTTCTCAGAAGATGGCAGATGCTTCCCGTCCAACCCGACGGAGCTTGAGAGGATCTGCCAGGAACAACTGTCCAAACCCAGGTGTGCAAACATTGTAAGGACTCATCCAAGACGACTGGAAGCCGCAATTGCTGCCTAGGAGGTGTCAGTCAGAAATCCAGGGTCTAAATACTTCTGTAAGAGAGATTTCAGTTTCAGGTCATTGGGTCTGTGTGGACAGAGGAGCGAGAAATGGCATTGTGTAAAAGGTGGAACTAGAAAACAAGAAATATCTCCTTTCAAAGACTTTTAGCTCATTAGGCAGAAAAAGGAGGAAACCTTGAGCGGCAACTCAAAGAGAGACACCACTCCTGTGGTTGTAAAAAGAAAACTGCCCTGCAATAAATAAATAAAAAGGCTATCGGACAAAAGATTAACTGGATATTTGTCACAGATCATAGACATTTCAAATGTATCTGTAGTCCAGCGTGAAACCAAGACCAATATACTAACACAGAGACATGCATATGAAATGTTCCTGCTATATTCTCACCCGGGCGTTCGGGGGCTGGCAGGAAAACTCCCCAAAAATGTCTGGAGCAACCGACTCGGACGTTAGCGTTAGGAAAATGTCCGGACTTCCTCTCTAAGTCAAAATTAATTATGTCCATTCTAGGCCACTGCAGAAGCACTCTGCTGCAACATGGCCCCTTGAAGTATTAAATATAAAGGGTTCATTTTGATGATAGTGATTATACACTGTGAAAGTATAATTATTACTATTATATTTCATTTCTGCAGACTCTACCTCGAGATAACATTGTGAACTTGTGCAATGCACTGGTATTTTTACATATCTTTTAATCTACATCCAGACTCACCCGTGTGATGATGTATGACGTCTATTACAGAAAAAAGCAACAGTACGAGTGACTTGCACAGGGAAAGAATTGCACAGATAAATCCATGTTTGAAGCACAGAAGAAATAAAAAGACTTGAGGGACCAGAGGGGCTTTATACGTCTGGAGATGGATGCTGTCATTTACTTTGTTGTCCTGTGAGAAGAAGCAGTGATTTGAGAGAGAAGTTTTTTTTCAAGACAGAATTTTTCAAACATGGATAAGTTAAAGGGAAATAAACACTCTCCCATAGACAGAGAGAGTCTGTTTAAGACGATAAGAGAGAATCTTTGAAGCCGACTGCTGTAGTTTTTAAGTTGAAATACGCAACACAGGCAGATTGACTGAGAAAATACTTTGTGAAGGCGAGGCTCAATTAACTGTGAGTCTTAACTAAGAGACTGTAAACCTTATACACAATATAGTTTGAACTATATATTTTTGAACTATATAGTTTGAACTATCTCCCTCACTCGCACCATCCACACACTTTTATCTAAAAGAAATCTGTGTATGTTTTATTCTCATTGTGAAGAATATGTATATAGGCCATCAAATCATTTTTCCTCCAGGAGAAGTTTAACTACTCCTCTAACCCAAATAAGAAAAACTCTCCCTCATCAATATGTTATTTAATAAATCTGGAGAAAACCCAAAGGTAACCCCGTTGCTAGAATTCAAAAATATATATCTGTTTTGTGAAATATGTGAGTGGATCCTTTAGAGAAGGGGGGGTCAAATATACAGTATATGTCCAACATTCATCCACAAGTCCTGATTCAGTAAGCTGCGTATTTATGTCTTTCCTTTCCTGTTAACTCTACAACTCTTAGCTAATTTGTCAGGTTCTTTCAGCCCAAGTGATTTGTACTTAGGTACCAGTTTTGTGGATACTTCTCTTCCTCAACAACACTTCAACATGTGGATAAGAGCAGTGATGAGACCTCCAAACTCACAAATAATGGCCCATGTGGACAAGAATTGCTGGAGGTCAGTTCTTCAAACTCACAAATAATGACCGACCAGCTCCACCTGAGCTGCAGCTGCCTTCAAGTACAACACGGAACCAAAGACACATCTTTGAGACTCTGATAAACTATAAAACATCAGACCCTGCCAGGGGTGAAAACTTATTTTCTGTCTGGCGTCAGACATTCAATAAATCATGCTCAAATAATTCTCCCTCAGTCTTCACACTGATACCAACAAGATAAAAGATCCTGTATTGAGGATAACACAGAAAGTGATGGTTCAATGGACAAACCAAGCAAACACAACTAAAGTTACAGCCCTAGATGCTGGTAGTTAAATTTGATACTGAATCTATTCATGCTTTTTCACCATTTCTACCCAAAGCATCTTTTTCTACATTACGTTTTAACATTGGAAAAAACAAACAACACCAATATGTTTGTGATTGGCCGATATCGACCAATCTATGGGTCGGGCTCTCGTCAAAACATCTTTATTATCTCACCGTCAAAAATAATAACCGGCCTCCTCCGGCTGTAACATTTACATTTCTTTGCGTAGTAATGTTCTCGCTGCTCGAGCACCATGACTTCAGCTTTCAGGCAAAACCAAATAACCATCTATTCTTTTGTGTAAGAATCGATTGGGAGCAGCCCCACGCCTCCCTCCACACACAGTTCACTGTTCAAAACACTTCTCTGAGAAATAACACATGGCCGCCCTTTGGAAAGCTCGGCTATCTGGCTGCCGCTGAAACCTTCCCCACGATGCTTCCACCACTTTGCAGGGTGGCAGACCCGGCCGCCCACCTCCCCATTATCACCTCATTAGCGCGCTGCAAACTGGCCCACCCTCCATTTTGGCTCCAGCCTCAATCAGCCCATTAATCACAGAAGCGCAGGGAAACCTTCTGTCCTCTGAAGGCTCTCGATGTATTCAGCCGGCCCCTGCTGTGTCTCTTTTAGTGTGTGTGTGTGTGTGTGTGTGTGTGTGTGTGTGTGTGTGTGTGTGTGTGTGTGTCTGTGTGTCTGTCTGTTTTAGTGTGTGTGTGTGTGTGTGGGCGTGTGTGCTGCGGCATACAAATGATCCAGCTATATCCTGCCATCTGTTGACTGCTGAAAGTAACTGCCTCCACCCTGACACGTTCAAGTTCATGATGCATTCTGTCTGTCTGCCCGTTCCTTATCTGAACCCTAAAACACAAGCACGTGATTCAAGGTTTATCTCGTTAAAGGAACAGATGGAACAAAGTGCTCAATCACCGCAACGATTGCTCATAATTAAACAACTAAATTGTTTGTCAGTGCATTAAAAAATACAAGTCATGAAATCACCACTGCTTTGTTAAGGTTGGGTAAACATCATCTTCATGATTTAAGTAGAAATAATGTTGGTAGGAGGAATGATGCATGATTTCATAACAGTAAATCAACTTGGTATTTTCCCTCTGAATGTGAGCAAAGGGCTTTTTTCCGAGGCTGTCTATTTGCTGGAGGCGGACAGTTGCATTTTTCCAAATGGAGGTTCATGGTTTGATCATTGAGACGTTCATGTTCCTCATGGGATGAACAGTAACAACCTTAGTGATTCTTAAAATTTTCTTTTGGCTCCACCATCGGGTCGAAGGGGTCAATTTGTCCAGTGCTTTGGTTTATGACCAAATATCTGCACGATCAATGGCTTCCCTGTTGCTCTCAGCTGGAGACGATATAAAGATGGACGACATGAAAAAGTGAAGCCAAAGCGTCTCGTTCGCCCCCTGGTGTTTGGGTGCAGTAGAAGACATAAACTCATAAAAAGACAGGAACCTCAATAGCGCGACTCCTCATCTTTATATACAGTCTATGGTCTCAGGTGCTGTGCAACATGGTTAACATTATACCCACTAAACCTCAATATGTTAGCATTGCCATTGTGCGCATGTTAGCATGCTGACATTAGCATTTAGCTCAAAGAATCCTTGGGTCTGAGTAAAGCTGTAACTTTAGCTAAACATGACGGACTTTTGTTCATTATTCAGAGAAGGACCTTATTGTTCTCAGCTGTCCGAGCAATGACAAACTGCTGGTTATTGAAAATCAATATCTGTCTTTAAAAAAATCTATTAACCTTTGCATATTGATGTTTATTGTGATGTGCTGGTGTTATGTTGTCATTTTCTAATTTACAAGATTGTAGTTTGAAGGCTAAAATTCCTATAGAACTAATGAATAATTTAAACTTGATTATCATATGCAGAGCAGCAAGCTTTGTTCAGAATCACTGATCAGGTCTTTAACTGTGTGTGACCTGTTTTTCAGACTGTAGCTGTGGGATCACACATCAAGAGAGGCCATGACTTTGGTTCTGACTGGGCAGATATGGGCTGACAACTAGTTTGTGCTGATGAGGTGGCACGTCAGACATTTTAAAACCGGAGAACCTTATATCATGACCTCCAGGCTAAATTATAAAGAGCAGTTGTGCAGTTCTAAATACCATTAAACAAACAAATTAAAGTAATTAATTAAGTAGTTAAAGAAAATTAAAGACATTCACCATCTTGTTCCGTTTCTAGAATGAATAACATCTTGTTGTTTCCACTCGTTGGTTCACATCTTCATCTGAGGCTACAACCAACACAGCAAAGATTCACTGCAGCTGAACGCTGACGTTATTATGCTCATCCTTAAAAAGATTTAATTTGAAAATAACTATATAATTGAAACCATCACATGGTTGGCAGATAATCTCTTTGGGCAATAAAATGCAAAAGGCCACATAAATGCATTTTGGGGGGAATTTGTGTGACATAAATAATGAGTAAGCTCTGGCTCCAGGCCTGTTTGGCCTTGTAGAGGAAACTGAGTAAATTAATTCCTGCTGTAATTATGTTGTAAACAAAATCCAAATCGCTTTAGATCAACTCACATGCCAAGTGCTGTATATATATAAAGGTATTTATCTCGGTCACAAAGGGATTCACCCTGTAGGTCGACTGGTTAGTTAAAATAATTACAGTGCTGATATGTAAAAATCCAGTAGCAAACCAGATCTATTCATCTACTTAGAGGAAACCAGGCAGAAGCTAATGCTGTTTTCCTTTACATTTCACTTTAAATGTGAAGTCGGCAGGCTTTGAATAACTGAGTATATAATTCATGTCTTACCACTTTGTGCTTCCTCACTCCTGGAGGCCATGAAACCTGTGGTTCACAGCCTGGAGGTCGGGATTCCCCCAAGAGGCTGCAATAAAAACCTGAGGTCATGAAATGATTAACAGGATGAGAAGAGAAGGAAATACATATCCCTGCAAACCAAAAATAAAAGTCTGTTTATTCATTTCTGACTTTTCTTTCATCTGTCTTTCCTCTGAAATCGTTTGGCAGTGTCAGCTCTGAAATGTATTCTAATGAAACAACGAAGGGAAAGTCGCTCTCTGGCTGAACCTTTCACAGCTCAAACACGGGAAGGTCACAAGTGCACATTTCTTTTCCAGAAAACACCTGGAATGGTTTGGAAGTGCTGGTTAAAACATGAGAAATCAGCAAAATCCGCCGCTCTCTCTTCTCCGTCACAAATTACAGCTGAAAAGCTTGAAGCAAAGTGTTGAACCCTCAAATCATTTTGTCCTGAGCTGCACTGCAGGTGTGTGTGTTTAACCCTCCTGTCTTTTAAGAAACACACAAATCATCTGTTCATCCGTCTCTCTTTATTCATGTTTTTGCCTTGTATACAGATTGGGCCGGGTCGTCCCTCCGGCCTTGGCTCTTCAATCACCTCTCCTCTCCGCCCGCCTTCACCTTTCCCCTTCCACCATCCACCCGTCCAACCCTCCATCTATCTACCCCTTGATCTCTTCCTCCATCCCTCCCTCTGTCATTCCAGAGAGTGAAATAAATCAACTCCTACCTCAGTGCCAGTCGGCCAGCCCCCGAACACCTACTGAGTTATTTACCTCAGTGTGGCTGTGATCCACCAAATGATGAACCTGCATTAGCACTGACACACACACACACACACACACACACACACACACACACACACACACACACACACACACACACACACACACACACACACACACACACTGTTTAGCTGCATTAGAAGAGCTGGAAGCTGTGAGAGCTCTCTCCCTTATTATTTTGTACACAACCAGCCCATGAATTTTATATGCAGCACTCCCATTGCTCTGTTATCCTCACCTCATATTTGAAGCTGCAGGGCAACAAGGACTTGCATGCACACACACACAAGATGCGCACACACACACACACACACACACACACACACACACACACACACACACACACACACACACACACACAGATCTTGTATGTTTTGATTTGTGTGGGTATAGATTGGTATGTTTTTATGGTGGTGGGGGAAGGGACTAACAGATCAGGGCTTGGTCCTATGAAAAGATGGAGAAAATCGGAGGGGGCTTCCACTTGGTGGATAATCTTTCAGTCTCTAAACGCAGTGGAACAGAGGGTGAGAGGTGCCTGTCAATCACAGCGAGGGCTCCCCACTGAGGGGGACCAGGTTAAGGGTTTATTGAGGGAGGGGGTAGTTACATGAGGAGGGATCAACGGACAATAATACACTCTGAGAGAAAAGCTCTTCCTCAGAGGAACAGCGTTCCCTTAATGAAAACTCCGTCAGGAACTTCTCACTGATGTGCTCAGGAAACAGAGTTTGGGGCTGTGGTGTAAGCAGGTTCTGAGATAACCAGAGAGATGATTCATACATCTGGTTTGTGACTTGAGGGCAAACTAAGTGTCACATTAGGGCACAGATGACCCCACACTTCAACATCCTTACTTGTGCTTTCTGTTGAGTGCTAATTAGCAAATGTTAGGATGCTGACATAAACCAAGAGGAAGAAAATGGTAAATAGCAAACAATCTTTAAAGGACACATTATAGCGTAAATCTCACACAAGGTCTCAGTCTCCTCCAGCTACAGCCCTGCCCATCATGCACGCACCTGCAGCCAACTTGAAACTCGTGTTCAAAAGCACGTTATCTTCAGCGAAACCAAAACACCGTGCCTTTACTTGCATCTCAGCTGCTTTCTAAACTCGCCATCTTGCTGCAGCTTCACAAAACAAGCCAAACATATCTATCACAGCTCTCCAAGCAGCTTGTACATCACGTTCCAAGTGTTTCGGAGCCAAGTTGTAGCGAGGATTCAAACAGCCTGACTTCTGACGTCCACCAGAAGAAATATGGAACAATTTGATGGACATTTGTGTGTTTTTTGGAAGTGAACAAAATTTAAAATGCCAAATCCGGAAGCCTATTGGCAGCAGTCCGGCACGCAAATACGAGGGCCAACTCAGTGTTCGATAATCCTTCAAACTTCAGGGGCTGTTTTGACTGACATACATGCACGGATGGTGATTCTATTAAAATGTTTGAGGTAAATTATTCCTATATGATCATTGGATGGTTATGGGGAGAACAGGCTGTAGGATTCTGCAGAGAGTATATTTTAAATCCACAGCCCTGAGTGAGAGGAATGTGCTTTGCCAAGTTTTGTGGTAGTTTTTGTGGCGTTTTTTACAGCGAGTTGATCTTTTTCATGTTGCCTGGTTTAATACTGCCTTCAAGTCATCCTTCTAAGCTCCTAGTTGAAACTTCTGAAGTGGTAAATACGACGTGTCACGCATTCGGGTGCATTTAGTTGGAAGGGCAGCTTCTCCAGCAACATTGGTAAACTGTAGCCTGGGAGTTTCTTATCATCAACAGCAAGAGGGTGACATTCACGGCCAGACATGTGACGGGTGATGGGCTGAGTGACATTCTAATGCATCAATAAACAGTATTTAGCTGAATTTGAAAGTGCAAAGAATTAAACATATTAAAACGATATTACTCCGAAAAAACACCTATGCATATTGTTTTTTTCTATGTTTTTACGCTTTTGTCAGTTTTTTCCTTCTTCAATGAAGGACGAAAAAATTCCTGTATCGTAACCAGGGCTCTTTTTCATCAGGAAATACACGAGGACAAGTGGAGCAATGAAATCAGTTATTTATCTCTAAAGATGGCAGGACAGAATTATCCATCCATTATCTATACTGCTGATCCTCTAAGGGGGACAGCTGACATGGGGGGGGCACACATAAGAGCTCTCCAGTGTAATGCAGAACTGATGCATAGGGCTGAATAAATACTAACGTCTTTTTAAAACGGCATTTTAAAACTAAACGACCTCCAAATGAGAGTTTTAGCTGCGTATCTGTAACGACCTCCATCCACACTCCTGCAGTTGGTTGTATACTCACAGACATCGTGAAAAAACACGTGTCGGCTTCCGAGTGATTAATGACATTTTCCACAAAGCGCCGCATCGTCAAAGAAGCTGGTTCATCGGCATCCAAGAGACAAAATAACAGACTCAGCTTTCTGCGGGGGCCACGTTCGTAAACAGACTGACCCGTCAACCATGTCGCTCAGTAAAGATGCTGAGTTTGGAATTAAAGGTTTTGTCTTGCTAATGATTAAGATGAAGAAAAGGGGCAGAGAGAAAAGAGGAGGAATGAAGAATATACGTTTTCTGAAGGACAGTGGACTCAGGGAGGTGATATCTCTGAAAGTCTCAGACGGTTCACTTTTAAAACTTATAATAAAAACATGAAAAGAGAGTGTCAACACAGATATATCTTCCCTGCAGCAGTTGGTTTGAGAGCCAACTTGTCAGCCGCTCTGGGACCAGCACTGTGCGACGAGACAACATTTAATGTCGCTGTGTCTCTCAAATGAGCTTAAGAGATAATAAAGTGTCCCCCTCAGATCAAACATAATGAAACTTAGAGTGTATATAAAGATGGAAGATTCATACGTTTAATTTCCTGTCATCATCACATTTGTGGACACACGAGAAACCAAAGGTCCACGTGTCTCGGGTCCCAATAGACCATATTCACACGGCGGCCATTTTCAAGTCATATAAAAACAGGGAACTTCACTGCTTCCTAACTGATCAGTGAACAAAAAGATAGTTGAAAGTAAAAATACGAAGGTTAAACAACATATTTGCTACTGTGCAGATTCCGGCTTCACATCACGTCATCGCCGCAGGATGGCAGCGCTTCTATCCAGGATGTTTCGGCTTCATATCTGGATTGAGGCAGGAAGTGGAGTCGTCCTTCTTTATTTACAATCTGTGAAACGAAGACTGCTGCTGCCACCGCTCAATCTCCAGGGTGACGTGGAGGGTCAGTCTTATCACAGCGTCTCGCCCAGTGGGATGAGGGTTAAAGAGGAAACTGGTTCTAAAATGATGCTTTACCTCCGCCTCGGGGTTGGGTCAAAGTGCTGGATCAGGGTGAACGTGCGGCGCTCGTGTGCGTGATGGTGTCTGAAGGTTGGAGGAGGAGGAGGAGGAGGAGGAGGAGGAGTGAGCACAGCGCCAGATACAAGTGATTACCTTCCTCCGGGCCCTGTTGTAAAATGTCACCCCTGTGAGAAATGGGTCTGTGTTGGGTGACCTGTAAACCCTGACATCATTCGCTGTTCTGGTGTTTGGGCAATGTTTATTTTTCTCTAAAATAAGGGACGTTGTTCTCCTTTCTCTATTCCCCTCTCTTTCCCTCTCTCAACTCCCGTGTGTCTTGCTCCGACCTCAAAAAACGAAATTAAACAACCTCCCTTTCGCCTGAAAAACACACATTTTTCACAATTTATCATAACAGATGAAACTATCTAAAAAAAAAAAGCCTCACGATAAGTGTAACATAAGACAAGAAAGCAGAAAACACCTTCATCCCTGAGTCACTAGCATCATTACAAATTACCGCAATATCCTGAAATGGAGACATAAACTGAGGAAGACCAAGATTCAACAATTTATCACTTAACAGAGACACACACAGCGAGGAGCAGACCAGTGTAAAGTAAATCCAAATTGCTTACACAACTCGGGTGGTGCAACGGCCCCGATGAAGACAAATCGCTGAGAACAATTTGAAAATAAATCCTGGTGCACCGGAGAAGAGTTGTGCAATACGTTTTAATTTCACGAGAGCAACAGAAAGAAATATTCAGGGGAAGAAATAAAGAAGTTTAAACATTTAGTTAATGATGATTTAACTGTTTGTAACAATTGATGCTACAAAGAAAAAAGAACATGCTGGAATAAGTTGCTGGTTTGAGAAGGTGTCCGTGTAAGAGAGTAAAAGTTGGTTATGTCCAAATTAAAATTAGAAATATTCTTCCTTCATTATGTTTCTTGTTTTGTTTTTCAGCCACAACCTCTCCACAGATCTTTGTCCCTAGATCTGCCTCGGTCATCAGCTCCGCAGGTCCAACATGAGATCCAGCTGAATACGCAAGTTTCTAAAAAAAGGAAAATTGCGGTGTCACATTAGTAATACGTGACGTTATTTCATGAGACAGGATTGCATGAGATTATTGACCCCTGCTGCTCACGGGAGCTAAAGCTGCGTCTTGAGTGAGCATCAAACCGACTTTACACTATTAAAGGAGACGCAAGATGCTTTTTCAGACTTTCCATTTCCTCCAGTGTGTTATAAAGGTCTGTTGTGTAAAGTCTGCAGAACAGAAACCACTGAAGCTGCTGAAGCTTCGTCGCTATAGTCTGACTCCACACTATTGTGACGCACTTTGTGTGACGCACGCTCAGCGACTGGTCTGAAACGTGCCCCAACCAGATACAGAGAAAGGAGAGGCCGACATTTCCTATACAATCACAACAGAGTGGACCAGCTGGCCAATCAGAGCTGACTGGGCTTCATCAGGAGGGGGCTCTTAAAGAGACAGGAGCTAAAACCAAGTGTTTGAGACAGAGGCTGAAAAGAGGAGCTGCAGCAATGGACAGTTTGAGGAAAGTGATGTTTTATGAACATTATAGCATGAAAACATTTTACAGTCACGATACTAATTAAAATTATGAACTGGAATAAATGTCTCCTTTAGATGTTATTAATTTAAAGTTACTTTAAAATCATCTTTTCCATTCATTTGGCTCATCTAAAAGAAATTGGGCTGTCTGATAAAAAAAAAGGTGTTATATGTCATTTAAATGTAAATACAAAGAAATAAAATCTGAAATTCAGCTATTGTCTCATTTAAGGAGTACATTTTATTTCCATAACCACGTGTAGGGACACGTGGTTACTGGGACATTTTTGAATCTAATGTCAAAAATATGACTTCCTTCCTTCGGTTTTGAGTTCAATTTTAAAAAGAATCCCTCCCGGGTCTAAAGTCTCCAAAACACCAGATTTTGTTCCTGAACTTGACCCCAAGCACCGATACTTGTCGTCATTATATTCGAGTCAGGTCCATGATGGGAAATTATGAGAATACATCCTGGCAGGAGGAGGTCGGCCCCTGAGCCACGAGCTCGACGACCTCCTGTCCATGCTCCAATGTGCAAAACGTGCAGTGCTTCAGTGACGTCACCGTGAACATCACACTCTGCAAACATGAAATGTCTCTGAGTGTAACTGGAGTCCGACGTCTTCACAGGAGGCCAACAGGAAAACCGAGAGGGAGATGTTGGTTTCCTGACCCCGAGCCCATTAATTGGAAGGCGGACGGTGACCCCCTGATATGAAAATGATGCCCCTTGATTGCTTCCTAATCAGGCCAGAGTAATTCATAATTAATATCTGACTGTGACACCTTCGGAAATATAGAACGAGCCAAGCTGAACATCAACCTCACTCACACGATCACAAACAAAACAAAAGCGCAGCTTGATTTTCGATTCCCCCCCGAGGAAAACATTTTATGTTGCTGCCCTCTGTGAGTAATTGATAATAAAACTGATGTGAAAACACAATCGCACAGTTAAACCCCAGGGTCAGTCATTCTGTGATCTCAATATGTGGTTACCTCATGAAAAAGGCAGAACCCCCACCATTTTCACCCCTCCTGTATTTCTTTATTGCTTCTGCAACCTCTCACTGCTGCAGCCCCTCCAGCCTCAGCTTCCATCTTCCATTCCCTTTTCTCTGTTTTCGCTTTTCCACAAAGACCAGTCAAACGGCTCCTTCCCAAACCGATTCCACTACAAGAATATCTGCTCCCGCTGCACCCGTCCCAGGTTCTGGCCGGAGCTTCGTAAACACATGGTGCGTTTTGTCCCTCTGGCACAAAACACAAAAGGACGTGAGCCTAAACCTTGTTCCAGCCCTTTGTCTCATCCTCAGGCTGCAGCTTTATTCTGTCAGAGCGGAAGTCTGTCCCACAGCTTGTCTCACAGAAGACGTTTTGACATGTTGCAGAAGTAACCATATTTGAAGGGGTGGGGGGTGGAGCCTGACTGACAGCTCCACCCACACCTGCACCAATTGGAGGTTACAAGCTGTCAATCGCACAGTAAACTGGACACAGTTGAGACTAATGAGGGGCGTGTAATCAATGAAGGGCGGGAATGCAGACAAAGACAGGAAGTGAAGTGAGTAAGCAACAAAATAAAACAGGAAATAACTGTGAGGGTAAACATAACATAACCAGGCAGAGACGTGTCAGAATCCACGGAAGTAAATTCAAATTATAACATGAGTCAATCTCCATCACTTGATCTAAATGTAAATTCCTATTTAAGTAAGTTTCCCTCATGAGGATACACAAAGGTAAAGTTGATGGAAAAATGCACTGATTCACATTTTATTTTACTGAAACTTGTAGCTATGCCAATACTTTGCATCGAATGTCATGAGACCAACGTGTCCCAAAGTCGCCCCCCCCCCCCTTTAATGTGAGGGCCATGTGAGAGTCCGTCCCTGTGGCCAAGTCAGATTGATTCAACGAGCTGCCGGCGTAATGTGATCATGTATCAGTCGCTCCACACGTTTAGCTCCGTAATTCTTTCTCCACGGCAGCCGCCTGTCTCCGCTCCAGCTTCGGCCTTTTGAAGTTGAGATCTCACAAATCCCGCCCTCCCTTCCTCCTCGTCGTCTTTTTCTCCCGCTCCATCATCCTCCTCCCATGTGTCGCCATGTCCACGCCGGCCTGCAGCGCTCCTTCATCCTTAATAACTCCTCTCACCCTGTCCGCCCCAACCTCCAGCGTTCCCTCGCCCTCCAGAACCCCCCTCACCCCGTTCGTTTGTCCCTCTCGTGCTGCTTCCTCCCATCATTAGAGGTTTTAGCCCTCTCGCCTCCCCTCCTGCGTTAGCTGGCTGTGTAGCCGAGTGTTGCTTTGCTAATGGCACTCCAAGGGAGCGCGGAGATAATACTGTTGGCTTTAATTAAAGACATTAAAGGGCTGGAGAGACACAGAGCCGCTGGGATGATGTGTTCTCACATCACACCTCCTGAAATACCTCTCTCTCTCTCTCTCTCTCTCTCTCTCTCTCTCTCTCCATCACTTCCCTTCTCTCCTTTTTCTTTGCTGTTGCTCATTTGACTCCTCTCTTCTCGTGTTGGATCACCATTTCTCTTTTCTCCCTCGACACATTCTCGCACTCTCACTTCCTTCCCGTTAGTTTCCTCTTGTTAGTTTCCTGTGATGTACATTTTTTCTCTTACTCTCCCCCAGCCTGTGTATTTTATTTCCTTTGCAACGAGCCATTTTTCCTCCATCTCTTTCTTCCCTCTCTACCCAGAGCATATTCCCTGTGCCCTGCCTCATTCTTGGCACCCGGCAACCAGTGCATATCTTCATTAGTTTTGATGCCTGGGACTTTGTTTACTATTAATTAGTGTTTTTCCTTGTGAGCTTGATTTACATCACAAGACCAAAGCTGGTTTGTAGAAACCTGCATGGCTCTGTGTTGCTGGCAGAAGGAAAACACAGATAACTCCAATTCAGACACAGAGAGCGAGGACATTTTAAAACTGTGTGTTCCTGTGTGGATTTCCTCTTCCTGCTACATCAGACAACTGCAGATCCAGGATCACGACTGTGGCTTCATCATCGTGGAAATACTACATACTTTAAACATCGATACACATGTTAGACACTGTCTTGTGTTATTTTTTGATGTGCTCTGTCACACTTCTGTCTGTCCTGGTCAAAGGTTTCCTCACGTGCGACTCTCTCTGAGGATTCTATACGTTTTTCCTCACGTGAAGGGTCTAGACACGAGGTTCTGCACCTTGTTAAGCCTAACGAGGAGAATCGTGATTTGTGAATATGGGCTACACAAATACATTTAGATTTCCTTTGCTTATTGTCAGTGTTGGTAGTGACTCCGCTAAGAATTGGAGGAGAAATCTGGTCTGGAACCTCAGTCGGTACCTATTTCATGTCCAGATAGATCGATATCTGGAAGTCTGAGGTTCTACAGAGCCCCAATAAATATCAAAGGATTTGATGTCAAGGATTTTAAATCCGGATGAAAAACTGCAGAGGACCTGCGGGTTGATGGCATGTTGCACTGCATTCTGGGTATTACCAGGGCTAGTCAAGCAGTGTTGTTTTGTAAAATACTTCACGTACTGGTTTTGAAACCATATCTACCAAAGAAGAAACACATTAAAGGGAAAGACATGGAGAGATAATCAAGAATTGGCTGTGGACGATGTTTCATATCTAATGTTAATTATTTACCGGTTGTTTTTGTAAGAAAATTTACTATATTGTGTTTTTTTTACCTTCTCTCGAAAAATCATAACTTAAACAATTTCAAAATAAAGGACATTAAATGCATTGATAATGTAATTCAGCTAAATACTGAATCCAACACAGCTGATAATGTCAGATTTGTCACTTTCATTGACTGTTTCACCGTCACCATGATGACAGAGCAGATGAGACTATCGTGGGTCTCAGGATGTTACCAGCTCAGCTCAATGTAGGACATTCGCTTTGAATTAACATCATCAAGAGTTAATGCAGCAGCAAAGACGGGTCAA